>NW_015554266.1:614033-618570 GCF_001515605.1 Sinocyclocheilus anshuiensis | reverse complement strand
GCCTCCAGTATTTAAACCCTGGGTCTTCAGTCATTTTCTGCCAGATCGTTCAGTCTGCCTATGTGGTACTGTGCTAAGGCCTCCCAGTGTCTTTAGACCAGTTTTTGTGTCATGTGTTTAGTTGGAGTTCTAATTCTGTTTCTCCTGTGCTTTAGACCTCACTCCACCTGCATTTATCCTGCATTCTGCCTGCCACGCCCGATCAACATTCTCTCTGCTCTACCAACATATCTCTGGCCTGTTTGGTTTCCAGCTCACCTCAGCCAATCCTCAACAGCAAAGGAGAGATGGATTGTGTTGCTTGACTTTTGGCAATAAATTAATTATTTGCATTTTTTAGTCTGTGTTCTGCTTTTGGGTCCAAAGCTGTGTTTGGTTACAACAAGTTCATTTTAGTATGTATTATTTGATAATAATAACAATAATAATGACCAAAAATGTTGTGCATGTTGTTATATAATTGTTTAATGATTATTACTACAAATGAGGGTTTACTGTACACTGCATTTAGACATTTCTAGAATGTTGCAACGTCCAGGAATTTTGCAAAGCTCATTAAAATAAATATAAAATATAACATTCAGTTTGACCTCCTAAAGTTGACCAGTGATTATCGGACCATTTTTAAAGTCATTTTTAAGAGTTTCAGACCCAAGTTTTGTACTCCAGTTGTGACTGTGCCTTCTGTAGGACACCGAGGACACCTGCTGCAATTTCACAACATGCAAAGCGGAAGACAGCAGCAAAGTGAGGAAAAAGTGAAATCAGAAAGAATTACAAAGAAAGAGAAAGAAAGAGATAAGGTTAAAAATAGTTAGCGTATGGCACAGTATGATTGAGCTTCCAGGGCTCTGAAAATTCACTCTAATTATTCAACGGTATCCCTCTGTCATCCTGGCCTCTGCATTCCAGCTCTGGCAAATCCGAGTCACTCCTGCTATTATACATAATTCGGCTGCTTAATTGGCACAGATCGAGCAGAAAGTGGGCTGTGGAAAATCCTCTGAGACTCGCAGGGCCACATCTGAGTGGCTCCATCAGTGCGCCAGTCCCAGAGGTGAGAGAAGTCAGCAAATATTTCATCTGCTGGACTATCAAAGTGCTTCACCTCTGGAGCCTGATTCACTCTTCCACTGCGCGCAAGCGCGGATGCGGGCCTACCTGGTGACAGGATTATTTATAGCCGGAGAGGGAAGATGACGGATGCTAATGCCAGTGAGATTATGCGGTTGTTGCCATAACGATATGTTGGACTTGAGCGGAGAGGTTAACTAAACTAGTCATTTAAGTTATAAGTGGGCCACTGGCATGTAGGAAAGCAGCCTTCAGCCGTTTCTTGCAGAGATGCGGCGTGATGCAGAGGCCAAAGAAACGTGAGACAAACTGTTTGTGTAACACATTAAAATAGATTCTAATGGCAGTCCCCAAAGACGCATACGTCTTTTCTCAGATCTGGGGCAAGGTGAAAAGGTGCCAGGGAGCGAGTTTATTGCTAACCTTGGGCTCGTGAAGAGAGTCATTAAACAAAGGAAAAGTGTAACCTTGACCAGAGACTGAGTCTGCTATATATCTACACCCTCGCACTCTCAGGCGCGCTTTACCTAAAAACAGGATAGGTTACCGGAGCCGACGGGGAGAACGAGGTCTTTTTTAGAGAAGATGAGTCCTCGCGCAGCTTTACGGTGTCATGATTACATTCTGTTCCGCGAGAAAGGTCAGTTGGTATCGTGGCAACCGCTGAAGGGGTTCACGCCGTGCCAATACAGATTGCGGCCGCGATAAGAATCCATTTTTGACACTTCACCCCTGCGAAAGGGTTCAAATGTCCCAAGACATTAAATTTACTGCGGTGTCACGGGCCGCTGGTGGAATGGGTGTCGAGTGAAATTTTAGCGGGAGAACTTGGAGATTCTGATGGCGCACATGATTTAAGTGTTTTGCTACGGGACCGAGTTTATCACATGCACACATACAAACACAAATATTGAATTGTGGTCTAAGCGAGGCATTGTCGTCTGAGTTTATATGCTTGAAGCTGTAATTAGTGTGCAGAACATCTGCCCAGTAGCATAAGTGTTTTACATACTGCAGTTTTTTTTTTGTCAGCATATGGAATTATGTGCCATACGTTTCTGTCAGATGTTGAGCGAACACCTTCATGGCCTGCTAGTTATTTATTATTAATGGTTACACTTATACCGTTTTCAGTTGTATTGTGTAAAATAATGTCAATCAAACACAAACGTGGTAAAAAGGACATTTTCAGGTAATAACCTCAAATTTAAATAACCTAAGTTTCTCACACAAAGCTAAAATACTTCAGAGGACTGGAATAGGCTACTCCACAAAAAGTCATATGGGCTAAATTTTGGTCCTTTTTCGAGCATGACAGCCCATGTCAGTGTATTTTTTTTTTTTTTTTTTGTAAAAGAGCAGTGCAAATATGTGTATTATTGTATATATTGTTTCATGTAAGAAATTCAGCATACAGGTTGGTTGGGTGAAATGAAGTTCATTCACACCATAGACTAGAACTATAACAATAACCGTCAAGTTTTAATAGTCAAAGGTTTATAATTCTAATTTTATGAGAATAGTGAAGTCCACACCACAACTATAATAATAAAGACACAGAGGAATGATAATGTTGGAATCACTTTCAGAACGTTTTTTTTTTTCTTTTCTTTTCTTTTTTCCAGCTGATGACTGTTAAAAACATTGACAGCCAATCATAATCCATCCTACTTTAAAGAGCTTGAGCATTTGAAGCGGCAGACGACCAAACTGCAGCTTTTGCAGGGATTGTTCATCCAAAAATAAAAAGTTGTGCCATCGTTTACTCACCCTCAAGTTGTTTCAAACCTGTAGGAGTTTTTTTCTTCTTCTGTGAAATATAAAAGAAGATGTTTTGATGAATGTTGGTAACCAAAGAGTTAATGGTCCCCATTGACTTCCATAGTATGGGGAAAAAAAGGTACTATGGAAGTCAATGGGGAACATTAACTGTTTGGTTACCAATATTCTTCAAAACATCTTATAAATAACCTTTGTGTCCAACTGAAGATAGAAACTCATGACACAATTTTCATTCTATCTGTTTAACAGAATGTTATTGTCTGTTGGTGTGAACGCTACACTCTCAGAAGAAAAGGCACAAAAGATGCCACTGGGCCTTTGGAAAAGGTACACCTTTGTACCTTATTTACCCCTAAATAGAGCATATTACTACATTTAAAGTACATATTAATACCTAAAGTGCACATACTAGTACCTAAATGGTACATTTTAGTATATTTTGAAAAGGTACCACACCAGTGACAACTTTTGTATTTTTTTTTCTGAGTGTAATATAGTTATCATTAGTTAGGCCTATTGTTCTTGGTGTGAACAGGCCTTAAGAGTGATGAGCAGGAAGAAAATGATGAAAGCAATAGGCTATAACAGCTATAACAGCAGGTCTTTTCTTAAAAAAAAGTCTAAAATCTGCCATATGAGCAGTTTTCCTCTATATAGATCCTTCCAGAAGCCTGAGAGTGCCTGATTATAAGCCAGAGGAACATGTGTAAGCAGTCTTTAGCTCTATTCGTTTGGAGTGACAGGCATTCAGCAGTGATATCTACTCTGGGCTGCTGCTGATCATGTGGCCACAGGAACAATAAACCCATCAAATCACCAGATCAAATAGGGATTATGGGAAAAGCACGGACACGAGAGGTGGCTGCTTCTACACAACACATTACTGAAAACAAACACAGATCCCCCCCCCCCACACACACACACGTACACACTACTGACTAAAAGACTAAAAGTCTAGAGATGTTCTCCAGCATGATTTGAGATGCTCATGCTCCAAAGAGTTTTGTGCTTCAATGGGAGCAAAACAACATGTGATCATCTGTATAAAGATGGTAATACATTTTTTTCTTTTTCTTTTTTTTATTGTAAATATATCTTTAATTTTTATTTGAAAAAATGCACGTCTTTAATGTGGTCTCAGATTTTTTGATCCCACTTCACAGTGTACATAATAACACAAATGTACAAATGTAAAATACATGGCAATTACCCAACAATTCAGTTAACTGATTAGAAAATTTAATCATCAATTATATTACTAATTAATTATTCACAATGTCTAATGTATGCATTTCATTTCCAAAAAATACAATTATTGTTCTATTTTAAAATAGTCTAAAAATTTCACACACACAAACACACACACACACACACACACACACACACACACACACACACACACACAAACATGTTGTGTTTCCATGTTTTATGGGGACATTCCATAGGCATAATGGTTTTTATACTGTACAAACTGTATGTGCTATTGCCCTACACCAACACTACCCCTAAACCTACCCCTTACAGGAAACTTTGTGCATTTTTACTTTCTCAAAAAAACTCATTCTGCATGATTTATAAACTTGTTTCCTCACGGGGACCTCAAAAATGTCCCCACAAGGTCAAAATTTACTAGTATTACTATCCTTGTGGGGACATTTGGTCCCCATAACGTGATAAATAC
>NW_015554266.1:611198-613808 GCF_001515605.1 Sinocyclocheilus anshuiensis | reverse complement strand
GTCTTCATTTCTCTCACAAACACACACACACACACACACACACACACACACACACACACACACACACACATTGTCATTATTCACTGATCTTTACTGAAGAATAAACCAAAAACTAATCACCACAGACAAACCAATAAATATGACTGGAAAAGTGGAAAAGGAAAGAGAAAGATAACATTGTGGATACTCACACACGAATCAAGACAGTTTTAAAGCTCACAAGAGGATGTGGATGAGAACATGAGGAAAGAGACAAATAAAAGTGAATGAATAGGACAGTAGAGATCACAGGGTTTTTATGAATGAGAGCATTTGTTTCCTTGCGACATGATTCAGATCTGTAAAAATACAAAAATCTGTCAGTTTCCGTCCCGTGTCTGGACTAATTCCCGTCAGAACAGGAAATGCCAGTACAAGACAATATGCCAAATTATTACGTTTATACCCCACTTCCTGCTGTTAAACACAACTTGCGTGCGTGCGTGTGTGTGTGTGTGTGTGTGTGTGTGTGTGTGTGTGTGAGTTTTCACAGTGTTTTTGGGAAAAACAGGATCTAAGCATTAGTAACGCTGCTCAAAACTGAGTTTCCTGTGTCGCTGCCTCTGTCCTACAAGTCTGAATTTAGACAAAAACGTTCTCACACACGCCCAGTCAAGAATATCCCAGCCGTTATGACTGGACAGGACATTATGTGTGGACTTATGAAGGTCTGAAGCACTTGACTTCTGAATATATGTAAATATGTAGTGGTGCACCAGTTTTAACACATTAAACATTTTAAACCAAACGAATAATTTTCAGATGTTTCTGAAATCTGTTTAAAATGCTGTTCATTCAGAAGACTCCAGTCATATCTATGGCCTAGGAAAAGCTTGTCTCTGGATTTATAATGTTTGCAAAGTTAGTGCCTTCAGAGTTTTGTGTGAAGCACTTAGTAGCAAAGAAACAACAGATCTACAAGCAGAACGGTATATTTTATTGGCGAATAATCCGTATGTCTGGACAAACAGAAATTATTATTATCCTCATTCAGAATGTGCCGTTTTACACATGAGGGTGGTTCTCATTATGGGGACTGCTATTATTATTCTCTGTTCAGGTACTCATGTGCCACAAAATTGCAAGATGTTGAGGAAAACTTTCCAATGTAAGTTAAATGAATGATATTTCATATATTTTGGTAGTAAAACATTGTGTTGCCTTTTTATGTATGTGTGTTTTGTCAACTCTTTGCAACTGCTTTTATAATGCTTTTATGATTAATTAGAAGCACCAAAATTACTAAATTGTGTTGTCTGTTACATAGGAACTACTGAAAAACATAAGTTTATTTTAAAGTCCAAAGTACTGAAAATATGTAAACAGACAGACAGACAGATAGATAGGAAGTGGGACAGGCCCATGAACATACTTGTATCTTCTGAACATCTCAGTAATACAAGTGTGTCATTTGCATTCATATGTTGCCCTACAGGAAATAATTTTAAAAGTTCTCCTAAAAGTTTTGTTGAACTGAGAATGTTGGTGGTCTTTCTCAATGGTGTTAGCGGGCATTAATGCTGATAATCTGTTTGAATTACTCTCAATTAACTGTCTAATAACCTGGTGTATTTCAAATAATGTTTATGAAGTCCAGATTTTAAAATAAGATGCTCAGACATCTGAAGGACTCCATGAATCTTTGTGTGTGTGTGTGTCGGCATTCAGGTGGAGAGCAGACAGTTACATGACAGCTGTCGGTGTAAACTGTAATATTTAATAGGTGTTTTTGAAATGCGTATCATTAAGCTTGCTCTACACGGCTGACAGTACTTCCATTTTAGATAAGTGTTGGTTTAATGCACAGAATCACACATCTGTGAAAAACAAACCATACCAGCTAGCCTGTCTGGCTCTATAGCTACTTCAGTTAGCCAAGGACTGCCCACTTAGCCAGGAAGAGGCTGTCTTACTGATATGTAAATGTGAACAATACTGTATGTGAACAATCACAACATTTAGAGGCAGGTAAATGTCGCTACAATGGACCCTTTTTTTTTTCTTTTGCATTTCCAGGGTACTGGCGGTAGTCATCATCAAGATTTTTTACATTGATCAGAAGAGGGAAAGTTGTCAAATTTGCTGTCACTCCCTCACCCCATGTGTTAGAAAACACTCACACAGCAGCATTAACTAGTTTTCTGAAAATTAATGTCAAGGTAATTGCAATTTAGTTCCTCTAAAGCACTCGCTGCTGCAGTGCTGGAACTTTCCTGGTGGACCATTAAAGATCACACTAAGCTCCTGGAAAACCTGTAAATGTCAGCCAATCAGATTTAGACGTCTATCTTCTCGAAAGTGTTTCCCGTTTAGTGTGTCAAATGCATCGCACATTCAGCGAACAGAGACTACCAGCAGACTGTGCTTTCAACATACAAAAATGGATGACTGTAAAAATGCATAAATTCTGAATAAAATAATGTTCGTAGACAGCAATGACCTTTTAATTATTGAACTAAATATACTTTTTTAAAGGGGTCACATGACGTTGCTAAAAAGAAAATTATTTGGTGTATTTGGTGTAATGAAATGTGTTTATGCGGTTTAAGGTTCAAAAAACACATTATTTTC
>NW_015554266.1:590743-606516 GCF_001515605.1 Sinocyclocheilus anshuiensis | reverse complement strand
ATGTCCTCTTTTGGAAGGCCAAACAAAGTAGTTTCGCTTTCACAACGAAACACAGCGTCACACATGGCGGTCTTGAGTGAGCAGAGGCGGCGGATTCGACGAAGGAGCGTCCGGAGGGCTTGCGGTAACCACATGTGTGGACCCCGGGCTTCATCCACGGTGAAAGCCGATCCGGCGATCCGGCGATCCACAGAGCGAAGTTGATGTATTTCCTCAGCGACCAGCACGGATCAGCTCCAGGCATGACGAAGCAGATATCGTCCTCTTTTGGAAGGCCAAACAAAGTAGTTTCGCTTTCACAACGAAACACACAGCGTCTTCACGACATGGCAGCAGCAACAATACTACAGCGAGAATAGCAGTTATGCCTTCTTTCTTTGCATGAACATTTGGGCGGCGTTATGCAAATCTTCCCACGTCGTGACGTAGACATGTGGGAGCGTGTTAGAACAAGCCGTTTTAGGTAGGTGTGGCTGACTCTTAACTTTTATAAAGAATATCTCTTTGGATTTGAGACTTTAGTCTTTGCAACTTTACAGATCTTCTTTATGCACCAAGTGCTTGTAACACTTCAAAGAGAAAGGAAAAATTGAAATCGCATCATATGACCCCTTTAATGTTTTTTTTTAATCATCAAAAACAACTGGTAAGTTAAAATACATTTTAACACCATATTTACACCACAATTTACTCCTATTTAGTTTATAAATATGCCCCTCCTGTTTGGCGCCCCATGTCTGCTGGGTCAACTTCTGTTTTTTTTTTTTTTTCGTACTTATAAACTCCAAATGAAATATGTCAAACTGCAAGAATGAACATACCTTTATTTGAAGCTGATTTGTTTTTGGTCAAACATTGGTATACAGACTGAAAACAAAAACACTGTGTAGGTACTAGGCCTGTCTTGATTAATCGTCTGATCATGGTCATTCGGTCTAATCGCCATTATTTGAGATAACCGCAATAATCGAGCAGTTTGAATTTCAATCACATGTGCCATCTAAATATGGGAAATTTAAGAGCTTAAAGAAATGCTATCAAATTATCTCTCCTTTTCTGGTGGGGTATAGGGAGAAGTAGGGGATTCAGAATCTATGGAGTAAAGAATAAGGAATATAAAAAAAAAAAATGAATGAAATTAATTTGTTTTGTATTATATTATATTACATTACATTACATTATATTATATTATATTATTATAAATAATTAATTTTAAATTAAAAGTAAATCGTATTGGCCTGTTTTGTAATATTTTTGTATTATTATACTGTATTATATTATATACGAAATAAAATGTATATTAGACTTACACTGTAAGTGACATGAACAAAACAATTAAATACAATTATTTGTTAATCATAATTATTTGTATGATAATCAATCATCAAAGTTCATGATCACGACAAGCCTTCTGTATATTGAAACCTCTTTATTCACTGTACTCTGGTCTGGCCTTTTTTACCCTCTACCTCTCTAGTCTGTTTTCCTGAATAGACCTCTCATCTCCTGTTTCCTCTCCTCTTTCATGAGCTCTCTTTCTCTAGTCTGTTTTCCTGAATAGACCTCTCATCTCCTGTTTCCTCTCCTCTTTCATGAGCTCTCGTTCTCCTACCTTTCAGCATTCAGAAATAATTGCATAGTTATCCTCAAATTAATGCCTAACTGTTTTACAACACACTGAGAGAAAAGGCCAAGCCAATTACTATTCTGTGTTCACCTTACAGAAGAGGATATTATGCTAATGACCCTCCCTACATGAACATAAAAAAGCTTTTATTTCCTCCGACAGACACACTCTCTCTCTCAGAGTTAAATACATTAAATCACTGAATCATTTTTTCTCCAGTCAGGGAAGGCTATCTAGACACATTATCTGTGGGGGTGACTGTAAAAATATCCCAGAGAATAAGGGTCAAGTGTGAACTTTAACTGAAGCAATGGATGTATGTGTGTGTTATACACATGTTCACTTTTGTAAGCATGTGTGTATGTGTGTGTGTGCACACTAAGATTGTCATATAGGCCCCGCAGGACTTTGTTGACACAAGGATGCCTCACTTTCACACTTTTGCACACATCTCCTCACGGTTCCACTGCAAGTAAAGTGTTTATTAAACTGAGACCAGATGAACCATAGGAGCTTTCAGCTAATGCCTGAATTTTAAATAAAAACATTAAATTAATAATAACATCACAGAGTCACTAGATATTTATAGATAAAACCTAAAATATAACCATAATAACAAAAAAAACCTTTTTGATAAATAAATGTTTTACAACGGCTAAAATGACAGCAGAGCATAATTAAAGTTGTGATGAAATGGAAGTAGCAACAGATAATTTCTTCCATATTGTGACGTACATCCAAATGAAATGGATTATCGAAAAAGAAAAAAATGTAGGGCAGGGACTTGTAATTCATTGGTTGCTGTTTAGATGTTGATATGCGGGCATGGCACTCAATGAATGCGAGGTTGATGGAAAATGATTGGAGAAGTCCGTCATACATTTCATGCCAACTTTAAAGAAATAGTTCAATCAAAATTTAAAATTTGCTGAGAATTTACTTACCCTCAGGCCCTTACTTCACATGGACACTAATGGACCCTCTGCAGTGAATGGGTGCCGTCAGAATGAGAGTCCAAACAGCTGATAAAAAAAAACATTACAATAATCCACAAGTAATCCACACCACTCCAGTCCATCAATTAACATCTTGTGAAGTGAAAAGATGCGTGTTTGTAAGAAATAAATCCATCATTAAGGCATTTTAACTTTAAACCATCACTTCTGGCCAAAATACGAGTCCATAAACCATAATAATGCTTCCTCCAGTAAAAAAAGTCCATTCCCTGTCGTCCTCTCACACATGAAAATCCACAGATTTATTTGTTTAGAACTGTTTTGGCTTGTAAACGGTGCTTGATCAGTGCATATATCTCTCCTGATTCAGATGAGATGACTTTTTCACTGGAGAAAGCAATATTATGAAAAAAATACTTATATTTTAGCCAGAAAATGTTTATTTTTGGGTGAACTATACATTCAAGGAGAAACGGTGAGATTTTAATATCCATGTAGATAATGAAAAAGATGCATTGAGATCAGCATTTTTAGACATTCTAAATTCTATTGGTGTTAGACAACACGTGTCAGGGCCTACTCATTGTTTAAATCATCTAGTCTTGTTTATACTCCATATGGCTAAAGCTGCAAATTCAACTCCTTGTTACAAATATTGTAGAACCATCACTTCTACAACAAAAGACTGCTTAGTAAATAATCTTCCTGATTTGTCTCAATTCCTAAGCATATCCAATAGCTCAGAAAAAGTTGACGGTGTAAAAGAAACTATTGACTCTCTCTTTTCTAGCACTTTAGACACGGTCGCTCCTTTACGCTTAAAGAAGATTAAGGAAAATGGTCCGACACCACGGTATAACGAGCACACTCGAGCCCTAAAGAGAGCAGCCCGGAAAATGGAGCACAGCTGAAAGAAAACAAAACTAGAGGTATTTCATATTGCATGGAGGGAAAGTACTTCTACATACAGAAAAGCCTTCAAAATGGCTAGATCTGCTTACTTTTAGTCTCTTTTAGAAGAAAACAAACACAACCCCAGGTATTTATTCAATACAGTGGCTAATACAGTGTTAGCAGTGTTCGACACTATCAACCACAACATTCTTTTGAATAGAGTAGAACATAATGTTGGCATTAGTGGAATTGCATTGGCATGGTTCAAATCATACTTATCTGACCGTCATCGATTCGTAGCAGTGAATAAAAAAGTATCATATCGTTCACAAGTGCAGTTTGGAGTACCACAAGGCTCAGTACTAGGACCTTTGTTTTTCACGCTTTACATGCTACCCTTGGGAGATATCATCAGGAAACATGGTGTTAGCTTTTACTGTTATGCTGATGATACTCAGTTCTATATTTCTCCGCGGCCCGACGAAACATACCAATTCACAAAACTAACAGAATGCATAGCTGATATGTAAAAAACTGGATGACTAGTAATTTCCTACACTGCTAAATTCTGAAAACACAGAGGTGTTAATTATTCGACCAAAATCCTCTGCATGTAATAATCTAGAACACTGTCTAATTGAAAAGAGATGGTCTTCATCCCTCCAGGGATGGTGCCTCTCTTCTCTCTAGAAATATGGCACAATCTTAGAGTTTGTACTTGACTAACTGGGGCCCACAGCCTCTTACAACTAGAGACTCCTACACCTAGATATCATACTATAGAGACTGTGTCTGTTCCCCAAACTAGCAAATACAAAAAACGTCCAAAACAATTTAAAGGTAACAATTTAATTGATGTTCAGCAATTCTGAAAAAAAAAAACAGGTGTTAATTATCGGACCAAAATCCTCTGCATGTAATAATCTAGAACACTGTCTAACACTTAATGGCTGTGCTGTCAATTCTTTGTCATCAGTTAGGAACCTATGTGTGCTATTTGATAGCAACCTTTCCTTTTAAAGTCATGTTTCTATCATTTGTAAAATAGCATTTTTCCATCTTTAAAATATATCTAAATTACGACCTGTGCTCTTAATGTCACATGCAGAAATGTCAATTCATGCATTCATGACCTCAAGGTTAGATTATTGTAATGCTTTATTGGGTGGTTGCTCTGCGCACTTAATAAACAAACTCTAGCTGGTCCAAAATGCAGCATCTAAGTTCTTAATAGAACCAGGAAATATGACCATATTAGCCCGTTTCTGTCAACACTGCACTGGCTCCCTATTAAACATTGTATACATATTAAAATCTTGCTAATTACTTATAAAGCCCTGAATGGTTTAACTCCTCAGTACTTGAGCAAGCTCTGATCGCATTATAGTCCTTCACGTCCGCTGCAATCTCAAAACTCTGGACATTTGATAATGTCTAGAATATAAAAATCAACTGCGGGTGGCAGATCCTTTTCCTATGTAGCGCCCAAACTCTGGAACAATCTACCTAGCATTGTTCGGGAGGCAGACATATTAAAGACCCATCTCTTTAACCTTGCTTACACATAACACACGATCACATTTCTATAATTAAAATCAGTTAAAGGATTGTTAGGCTGCATCAATTAGGTAAACTGGAACCGGGAACACTTACCATAACACCCAATGTACTTGTTACATCGCAAGAAGAATGGCATCTACGCTAATATTTGTCTGTTTTATTCTTATTCCGAGGTCACCGTAGCCATACGGATCCAGTCCGTATCTAGTCTAGCTAGTGGATCAGCAACTAGCGACGACCTCTACAGCCCTGAATGTCAGCGGAGACCATGTCAAGTAGACGAACCCTAGAGACAGATCCCCTGTGAAGACCTCGTGGGCCATCAGCTCAAGACCACGAGAACCAGACGAGTCCTCTGCTCAATCTGACATGCGTTGCAGCCTGGAATTAAACAACACCATGCTGGTTTCGTCTGGCCAGAGGAGAACTGGCCCCCCGACTGAGCCTGGTTTCTCCCAAGTTTTTTTTAATTTTTTTTCTCTCCATTTCTGTCACCAATGGAGTTTTGGTTTCTTGCCACTGTCACCTTTGGCTTGCTTAGTCGGGGACACAATTTCTGGCGACATTGTTGACTTGAATGCACAGACACTATTGGAAGAGAACTGAACTGAGCAGGACGATGACATCACTGAATCAACAATGAACTGACTTTAACTGATAAACTGATTGTTTTCTATTGTCCTCTTGCATTATCAGCACATGTTTTTCCTGTTTGACACTGTAAAGCTGCTTTGACACAATCTGTATTGTATAAAGCACTATATAAATAAAGGTGACTTGACTTGACTGCTCTAATGACTTCAGTGTAACAAGTACAGTAAAGACTTTTTTTTGCTGCATGCCAATACACAAAACATGCATGCACATAGTACATTTGTGTAGGACTAGTTTAATTACATGATCACCATCTTATAACATGTTTTGTAACCCAAATGAGATTTTCCTCACCAGGTTCATGCTTATCAATCCAGAGACATTACTTATTCAGATATTTAACATGGCTTCTGATGCACCTCAGCCTGACATTACTAGCTCTAAGCCTTGCATGTTAAGTCCGGTATGAGGCAGATTCATTTATCAGCGTGCAGACGGGCTGTCAGTGTGCTGTAATGAAGTCCAGCAGCTGATGAACACAGATATTACTCCAAACAACAGAGAACACAGCAGGATCATACATCTGATGTCATATTCAAACCATTCACCCGCCATTCATTCTGAGTCAATGACCTAAAGATGCATGCAAACCTACAGCAAATCACATACATATGACTAGATGTTTAGCTCACCAACATTTACACTTGGATGTGAAGAAGAATAAAACAGCATCAGTCTTTTTCTCTTTTCTCGCTCTTATGAACTTCTGTTGTTTAAAAAAAATGCTAATGAAAAATAAATAATGAATAATTCATGCGAGTAAACATTTTCCTCTATCTGAGGAGCTTATGCATAATTTATTTGATAATTTCACTATATTTCAGTATTTTAGAGTGTTTCCTCACTCATACTGACCCATTTTATCCGCACTTTTCTGTTCATAATTCATACAGCGTTCAGATACATTTACTGTTGTCTCACTGTATCCTCCATATTCGGTGGCTTCGGTAAGAACTAGAATGCTGCAGACTAATCACACCCATGTTTGCCATAATTGGTCTCAAATATAAATATAAATTTACAATCAGCCAATCACACAGTGTGCAGCACACCCAGAGTTTAAAATACATTATGCATCATCATGAGCTAACATGGGAGGGTGGATGGCTTTAGTTTACTGCACAAATAGATTTATATGCAATGAGATATGTGTGCATTAGTGCATGCATGTGTTAGTATTTCACTGTGTGTGTTTAAGGTTAAATAATTACAGAGGGTTTTAGTAATCTACAGTTTTTTCATCCCTCAATTCCTTCTCTTTTGCTCTGAGAGAATCTGTTAGACTGTTCTCATTCGTTGCTTGAGGGAAAAAAAAAAAAAAAAAAAAGTAGAAGAGTTGGAAACATGCTGTCATTGAAAAAGTTGTATGGATTATGGATTATAAGTACAAATAAAGGGAAAAAAACTTTAGTTTTTTTTTGGGGTCTTCAGTTGAGAGTGTTTATCGAGGAACTGTGAGCAAAGCTAATGAAGATTTGCAATGGAGAAAACCCAATTTTTGCTCTGAATGCATTTACTAGCAATAAATCTGTCAGTTCGTCTTAAAATGTGGCCAAAGAGCAATTATTTTTGTTATTGTTTTGTAAACTGTAACTCAAACCAAGAGTACTTACTCAAGTTGATTTTATCTATTGTTTATCTCTTAAACAATATTTATAAAAAAAATTGGGACAATTCGTTGATTTTCTTATTGGTAGCAAAATTGCTATATGTATATATATATATATATATATATATATATATATTTATTTAGAAAATAAAGAAAAATGGCTGCACTTATTTGAGCGAAAATATAGTAAAAACAGTAATAACTGTTTGTCACAATCTGTGATGGCGAGGAACGATGGAGACGAGGAATAAACAAAACGGTCTTTAATCCAAGAAACAGGGTACATCCAACACTGGGAACGGCAGGAAACACATGAACATAAGTAGAACCGACAGAGACAGACTAGTACTTAAATACAGGGATGATTGGGGAAACACAGGTGTATGGGATGACTAATCAAACACAGCTGGAGACGAATACACACAATGAGGACAGGAACAGGACCAAATAAGGGAACAGAAACAGGGGCAAAACAAGACACAGACAGTCCATGATCCTGACATTACGCCCCCTCCCGGAAGGTGCGTCGTCGCACTGTAGCAACAACAGAGGGAGGCGTGGGTGGAAACTTGGGAGGAGGTTCCGGAGGAGGACGGACACGTGGGAGGGGGCCGGCAGACGGAGACCAGGGAGGTGACAAAGGAGGGAGGAGCCAGGGAGGACCCAGGCCACAGCCATAATGTCGACCCACGGTGGAGCCGATGGAGGGAGGAGCCATGGAGGAAAAATGGCTGCTGGATCACGGTGGGAATTAGCTCTCCGTCATCGGTGGGCTCGGGCTTTAGCTCCACACAGCGGGGAGACGGTGGGCTGGGCTATGGGTCCGGAGTGGCACCGGCGAGATCCCCCTCGGGACAGACGGTGACCCATGTCTCGCCAGTGTCCACTCCACAAATGCGGCAAAATTCGCTCGAGGGCCTTCCTCGGATGACGACGCTCTGTACGCGGAGTTTAAACTGGCGTCACAGAACACACAGAGCGCGTTGTCCGGGTAGCTGGAGAGGTTGGCGAGCACCAGAAATAGTCTGGTGTGGCTCTCGAGCGATCTCTCCCCCTGCTCCAGTAGGAGGAGGAGATATTCTGGACGAAGGGGATCCATGGAGGAACACTACGGAAACAAAACACTGAGGTAAAAAACACAGAAACAAAAATGGAGGGAACACACGGAGGTAACTGTATTTTGGTCGGTTCTTCTGTCACAATCTGTGATGTCGATGTACGATGGAGACAAGGAATGAACGAAACAGTCTTTAATCCAAGAAACACAGGGTACATCCAACACTGGGAATGGCAGGAAACACATGAACATAAGTAAAACCGACAGAGACAGACTGCACAGACTAGGACTTAAATACAGGGGATGATTGGGGAAACACAGGTGTATGGGATGACTAATCAAACACAGCTGGAGACGAATACACACAATGAGGACAGGAACAGGACCAAATAAGGGAACAGAAACAGGGGCAAAACATGACACAGACAGTCCATGATCCTGACAGTTTTCTATTGTAATATGTTTTAATATGTAATTTATTCCTGTGATCAAAGCTGAATTTTCAGCATCATTACTCCAGTCTTCAGTGTCACATGATCCTTCACAAATCAAGAACCAATTCTAATTAATATCAGTGTTGAAAACAGCTGTGCTGCTTCATATTTGTGTGGAAACAGTGATACTTTTTCTGGATTATTTTATTAATAGAATGTTCAAAAGAACAGCATTATAATAAAAATCTTTGTAACTTTATAAATTACTTTACTGTCAAGTTTGATCAATTTAATTCATCCTTGCTGCATAAAAGCATCTCTTTCAAATAAATAAATAAATAAATTACCCTACATTTTGAACTGTAGTGTATGTAAACTGGGTCAATAATGTTTTAACTAAGTATTGTTGAAACTTGCAAAATTCCCTCTCTGTCAGAGTTTGGCAGGTTCTTCCTCTCCTTTTTCTCTATTTTCTTAGAAATGGCCAGACCTCAGTGTGTGGACGCTGCCCTCTGCCCTGCTGATCAGACCTCGCCTGCTGACCTGATGATGATGAGAATGTGAGATCCAGAAGATTCCGGCAGACACCGAGTGTGCGACGTTTAGACAGCTTGTGTTTTTACGCTCTTTAATGTGAGGTGAGATCACTGTAGGCCTATTTGCCTCAGTTCAAGCGGCATGAGAAGCAATCATCTTTTTCATCTTTTCTACTAGTTCCAGCACGAGATAAACATGAATGAATATCAGAAGACATGTTGAAAAAATCAGCACAACTTATTAAAACGAATGTCTCATGTAATCGATCACACAGTGCTTCGCAAATCGTCAATAAAACAGCTTGTGAATAGACATAACAGTCCTAACATAACATTTACCTCAGAAACTTTGCCAACACTGTCTTATTATTTTCATATCAGTCAGTTAACCGTCACAGACCTTTTTTTTTTTTTTTTTTTTGAGTAGGTGGCCCACAACGCAGAAAGAAGAAAGAAAGAAAGAAAGGCCTACTTATTTTAGTTGTAGCTTATTAATTTAATTTAAAAGGCCTTTCTTTCGGGAAATTCATCCACAATGTCCTTGGTGTTTAATTTAAGGCTCCGTGTATTGTTAATGGAAAGAATAGCTACTTTCCATAGTCTTTCGATAAAAGAGAATTAAAATGAAAGAAAGATAATATGGTGCAGGTGTTGCTGAAGCTAGATGTGATTGTGATACAGTTTTCTTAACTAGATACCAACCTCACACAGTTATTTTGAATTAGCCTATTAACTATTATTTTATTTGTTTGCACGTAGGTCTAGTTTTAAAAAAGGACACAGTTCAATAGGCCTATAACACATTTTATTTATTTATTGTGACCACGAATTAAGAATTCGTTCCGTCGTTTTAAATAAAAGGTCCCCCTCGGTGGGTCCCCAATCAGCCTGTGCCCATATGCATTGTGCATATATAGCCTACCCAGATGCCACGCCCCTGAGCAGGAGAGATAGACATGTTAAATAAAATAAAAGAGTAAAG
Organism: Sinocyclocheilus anshuiensis; assembly: GCF_001515605.1. NCBI lineage: Eukaryota > Metazoa > Chordata > Actinopteri > Cypriniformes > Cyprinidae > Sinocyclocheilus > Sinocyclocheilus anshuiensis. The sequence continues at coordinate 596,207 of NW_015554266.1, read as the reverse complement.
AAATTGTATTAAGGTGGACTATATTTTTCCCATATAGCTCAACTTTAGTTTGAAAGCACTCTTAAGTCCAAATACATTCAATACAGCAAATACATTCATAAATGTTTACTTATGATGTGTTATGGATTCCTGAAGAAATCCCAATGTTCCTCAGCTGGTGCAGGAAATATGGCATCTTTCCTCATGGGGGCCATGGAAGTTTTTGAGCCAGTCGCCTGAGCCGTAAATGCCACGTGACTAACGCAGAAACGAGTGGCAGGAAAATGGCATCTCACAGCAAAAACCGGAAGCTAACAATAAATTGAATTTTCTACCTATTAGTTTGCGTTTTGTTTACGTTTACACCTACCCCAACCCTAAACTTACACCTTACAAGAATGCAAAAATAGTAATAATTGTTGTACAGTGTGAGAAAAATTACGCTATATTGATGTTCGCATGCCCAGTAGTTTTTGCTGTATGTTTACATCTGCTAAAAGCATGCAAAAAATGTAAAAGAAGTTCGTAATTTCAGGAAATTTCACCTCATCGTTTGATATTGTGCTCTGCCTTACTATTTTCAAGTTCAACGAAGCTTTTAATGTATTGAAATAAATATAATTTAATAATAAGTATGCAAATGTTTTAATTGTAAGCATTTTATGGCACTGTGCTTTGCCACATTCCCTAGTGACAGAACTGTGTTCTGCCTGATTTTCCCCTCTGAAGAAGACTGTGGGCGCACTAATGTGATTATTAATGATGGTACAAGAGTGAAATTAATAGCTACTTAAATAATTAGGCTGAGGAGAGTACTCATCATCATATTATTCAGCTACATGTTAACACCTCTCATTACACACACCTGAATGTCAATACAGCTTTCAGTTGTGCTTTGAAATATGAACATTTGAAGTATTCTTCAATAGACCTATAAGCTGTGATCCTGTAGCCTAATCCTCATGCAGCTTTGCAGTTCATGTCCATATGTAGCGTATCCTGTTAGCTACTTCTATGTCCCCCCCCGTTTTTTGCAATGGGTAGGCTTATTTGAAATATGTTATGTAAATAAATGAAACCATTTTATTGCTTGATACAAATGCTTGCAATGCAACATTTCTGGAAAACAAAAACAATGCACGATCTTTAAAATGAGAAAAAATAGAGGTCTAGTTATTTTAATCGCCGAGAAAGCAAATCCCATGTATAATTTGCCTCATTCCTATATTTGTAAGATTTAAAATTATACACCTATTTATAATTATAGTCTGTAATTGCATTTATATTTTTGATATTGAGATTCCATCAGCTATCCGTTTGCATTCGCACATGTAAAGTCACCGTAAAAAAAATAACTGAATAATTTTAGCGCTTATTTTAGCGACTTTCAGAGTGATCTAAATCAGCACCGCTAACCTGCAGCATACCTGACTAAAAGACAATTCACGGCTCAAGTACCACGGTGTCTCTATTTTTGACTGCAGCACCTCTCTCGGCCTACAGGGGGCTCTAGTGTACCACAGAATCCAGCGGCAGATGAAAGACACACGACGGCGGCCTCTGAAACACTTTCACCGCTTCTGTCAACCAGATAAACTGACACGACACACGCTCTGAGTGGTTGAGGGGTGAGCGTATATGTTTAAAATGACCTGTAAATAAGATCTGATATTCTGCCTAGTCTTATGGTCTGCGTGTGTATGTTACAGCGAGACACTGTTTACGAGCGCCTGCATCTATGTGTGCAGGCTTGTGTTTGTGTGGCTGGCGGCGCGAGCGTCTGATGAGTAGGCCAGAGAAGCATCTGAATTTTAATGATGTTGAAGATGATATTGTGTGTCCTTCAGCCTGTTATACTGACACAAGCTCTCCATAAATCATCATATAAGCCCATCGTAAAATCAATAGCAAACTGCAACCTCAGCGCCGACGCACTCCACGCGTCTCACACACCTTAAAACTTTCGCCGTAATGCCGCTCGACCTGTGGGTTAAGATCAGAGCGCCTTTCATTTGTATTGTAATAGAGACTTTCTAATCCGTAATGAAATGTCTTTTGCTGGGAACATTGGTGATCAGCTCGCGAAACAGCAATTACGTTTGTGTCTGTGTCCTGGAGTGAGTGAAGCCAGTTTAGCCGCTCGATAAATGTTAATCCAGTGAGGAGAGACCCGCGCGTTTGAACAGGACTCAAGCCGGCTTTTTTCTCCCAGACGCGGCTTTGATCTCGCTGCCCCGCGTTGGCCTTTCAGCGGAGCACAGACAGCAGACACGACCGTCTAACACACACAAAAACAGTCCCATTAGCTCCATTATAACAGAGTTTGTGTGACACAAACATTGGAGGCGACCTGCTGCGAATTTGTTTACACTTGAGCGTGGAGTAAAATACCTCAGTACACTCTAAAAGGTAAAAAAGGTACAAAAGCTGCAAAAAATTGTATATCTTACTTAGTATTTTTGTCTTGTTTCTAGTCAAAATATCTAAAAATTCTTAACTCAAGATACTTTTACTATAAGCAAAATTGCATAAGATATTTAGTCTTGTTTCAATGGGGAAAAAACTAAACTAAGTATTATTGTGCTTAAAACAAATACAATTATCTGCCAGTGGGGGTAAGTAAATTACTCTTGTTTTAATATTTTACTTAGCCCCACTGGCAGATAATTTTACTTGTTTTAAGCACAATAATACTTAGTTTAGTTTTTTCCCCGTTGAAACAAGACTAAATATCTTATGCAATTTTGCTTATCTAGTAAAAGTATCTTGAGTTAAGAATTTTTGTAGATATTTTGACTAGAAACAAGACAAAAATACTAAGTAAGATATCCCATTTTTTGCAGTGTGTGGCGGTACCTTTTCAAAAGGCACACCTTTGTATCTAAACAGTCCATATTGGTACCTTAAAGATACATATAAGTACCTGAAGTGTATATATAAAAGGTACACGTTACCGCCCCAGTGACAGCTTTTGTACCTTTTTTTCTGAGAGTGTAATTATCCTCCAGTAAGACGGATAATCGTAAGTCTTTGGCATAAAACACTTCCTGCGCATGCAAAGTGGACGGATTTATGATTCAACATCACTTTATCCTTTTTTACCTCAGGACCAAAACAACCGAAGAATACAAGGAAAATGAAGGGAACAAACACAAATGTTAGGAAAGAAAGCAGTGGGACTGTTTTTACAGTGATCCCTCCAACCAGCAATTCTGACATACACAATACAGCATGTAAAAGACCCTGACGGGATCCATACACACACACATTCAGGATCCCATTTCTTTGCACAGCCTGTGAGCCGTAAACAGCTTATGAAAGTCAAATGGAAATGTGACATAATCTGACAAGTGGAGTCTGTGCTTCAAAAACAGCTCTAACAATCTGCACACACACACACAGGTACAAACACACTCGCATGCACACAGATCAGAACTGTTAGTTGTCTCACAGGGTTATAAAAACTTGAATGAAATACAATAAAAACAATATTCAGACGCGGGACTCTCAGTAGGTTTAATTAACCGTGTGTTTAGTAGCCTCTGGATCTCATGTAGGAGACGTGGAAAGCGACAGAAGGAGAGAGCTGGTCTTTAGTGCTACTATTTGCTGCATCATACGAGTGCTGTTGTATCATAAACACAGTTTAGCACCCTGCTGAGATACTTAAGACCCAACAGTCGTACCATACTCTCACTAATTACAGGACAGAACCTCTTCTCGGTAGCCACCAGGACACCACTTCTTTCTTTGATCTCCTCTCCTTCCACAAACAAGGATGGATATATTAATCCATCTAACATCTATTAATTTATTCAGAAAGAATAGGCAGTTCATACAGACATGACTTGAAAAATATATTTTTAAAGACTATATCTGATTGTTCAGATTCTGAAATAAAATTTTAACTACATTTTAATAAATTTTATTTCAGAATTTCAAAAGTGTCATTGTCTGTAATATATATATACAGTGGGTACGGAAAGTATTCAGACCCCCTTATCAAGTCCAATCAGTATAATCAAACACAGCTGGACTCAAATGAAGGTGTAGAACCATCTCAAGGATGATCAGAAGAAATGGACAGCACCTGAGTTAAATATATGAGTGTCACAGCAAAGGGTCTGAATACTTAGGACCATGTGATATTTCAGTTTTTCTTTTTTAATAAATCTGCAAAAATGTCAACAATTCTGTGTTTTTCTGTCAATATGGGGTGCTGTGTGTACATTAATGAGGAAAAAAAATTAACTTAAATGATTTTAGCAAATGGCTGCAATATAACAAAGAGTGAAAAATTTAAGGGGGTCTGAATACTTTCCGTACCCACTGTATATCTACATATAAATTTTTTTTTTCATACATACATACAGATTCTGAAATAAGATTAAAATTTATTCTAGATTATTTATTCCAGATTCTGTTTAATATAAATTGAATCTAAATTGTAATACATTTTATTTCTGAATTTCAGTATATTCAGGTCATTGTCCCATTGTCTGTATGAATTGCATTATAATCTTTTTTTATGAATACATTTATTATTTATTTTGTTGGGCATAAAGTGAAAAATATAATCATTCATAGATAACAAAGCTAATAAAAATAAATAACAAATAATATTTTTGTAAAAAGGCTTAAAAAAACCCCACAACACTTTATTGGGTAGTTTGTCATATTTGTTTATTGTTATTTCTTAAAGAATAATAAGTTATGAATTGTCTCATATTTATACATGACATATAAGTCTCAAGACTCAAGATTATTTTCAAATGCAGTAAATGTAATTTTAATTTGTGATTATGTGGCAAGGTTAATCCAGCTAGTCCAGTGGAATAACCAAGTACATTTCAGAATAGTCACAAATAGTAAAAAACAACATAAAAATACTAAATATGAATATTTAAAAATATTAATATTAACATGAAAATATTCACATTACATATACATGTACTGTAGTTTTAAAGAAGGCTATTAATTTTTATTTATATATATTTTTTTAAATAGTTACACCACTTGACATTTTTATGAAAGTAAAACATAAAATTAAAACTTTCGTTAAAAACAGAAGTTTTTCAGGAACCAGAATGAACATAAAGATGCCATTTCTAAGAACTTTAATGATGTGTTTAAAAAAAATCTTATTTTTGAACTTGGACATCCTTATGTATTATTTATTTATAATGATATTGATCAATGGTAATGAAAGAGTGAACTTATAAACAGGTTATCTGGAACACCCTGTGTGTTCAATGGCAGGTGCTCACCTCAGACAGCATATCCTCCTTTCCTGCAGATCTTGCTGTACACCCTCTTACACACACATAAATGAGTGTGTTTCGGCAGGGACACTGGTACAGTGTCATCAGCAGGGCTGTAGTTGTGCTCATGTGACAGAGGTGGTGTGAGGCTCTTTCTGCATGTGTGTGTGTGTGTGTGTGTGTGTGTGTGTGTGTGTGTGTGTGTGTGTGTGTGTGTGTGTGTG
>NW_015554266.1:572717-589618 GCF_001515605.1 Sinocyclocheilus anshuiensis | reverse complement strand
GTGTGTGTGTGTGTGTGTGTGTGTATAACATTCTGTGCAAAGGGCAGAGCGTCTGTAGGGCAGGTCACACATCTAACAGCGGCAGTGAGATGTTTTACACACCACCACATCACTTCACCATATTTCATTCTTGATTTGATTTTTAAGGATGTCATTTTTAGAAATTAAATAAGGTAAAATAAGCTGCTCTGGCTTTGCGTGTTCATCACTGATAACTTGCAACAGACATCAAGAGTGAGAAAGAGAGGGAGAAAGACTGAAACCGTTATCCGCCTGTATGTGAGGATGACAGGGCGTCCCATGAGGCCGTGCGCTGGGTGACTGGGGTTCTGTGTGGTGCTCTGGGCTGAATGAACGTGTGTCAGTGTCTGGGGTCACACAAAGCGTGACCTCTTACTTCTGTCTGCACTGTAAAAAAGACATACACATCATCCGACTGCTGAGTGCCGCAAAAAATGACATCCTTCTCTCTGTCACGATCACACACTGTCTTTCCACCACATCCCTGTGTTCATTTGAGAGAAAAAAATATATGAATTTAATTAACGGAAGTGGTCTACTTTATGTTAAAATATGATGTACTTATGAGGGATAATGTACAGTCAGCTGACAAATTGAATCACCCTGAAGGGGTTTATTTTGCAATAACAATCTGCTGACTGTACATTATCTCACTTATTACACAGTTAATGAATGAATAAGTTATTAATTAATTAATTAATTAAATAAAATAATCTTATATTCTTTATTTTGGTTTCTGTCAGTGTTATTTTTTTTTATTATCGTTGATATACTATTATAGCTTTTGTTGATATTTTGAAGTAGATTTTATTTTTATATTTTCATGTTTGTTAATGTTTTAATTAAATTGTGCGTTTTGTCATTTGTATTTTGTTTTAAATATGGCTATATAGTTTTAATTTTTATTTATTAATTTTAGTTTATTTAGTTTTAGTTTAAAAATTATGTTGTCTTGCAACTAGCTGAAATAAAATAAATGTAAGGTTTTTTAATATTTTATTTTATTCCAGTTTTATAATATTTTATAGTTTTTTAATGGTTTTTCTTTTAGTTTTACTTATAATAACCCTTAAAATGTGTAAAAAAAAAAAATTCAAAGTTGTAAATAAAACATTATTGGAGCATTTTACAAGAAAACATTTTAGTTTTTCTATTTCAAAATGTCATGTTTAATTCAATGTGTTACTTGCGGAAGTTGTGAAATTTACTAGTAATTTGTGAAATTTATTTATTTTTTTATTTTTCAGTGTATTTAGCCAAACACTCTAAAAAACGATGGTTCTTCACAATATATATTATCATAGTTTTTTGGTCATGTAAGTGTGAGCAGCTCTGTTAAGCTGAGGATACTTCTCTTCTCCACTTAGTAAGTGCCAGAGACATTGAGTTTACAATCCATATTGTTAGAATTTTTTAATTATCACTTGAGTTTATGCATAAACACACCCAGTCACAAATATATTAAAGCTATTTCATGACTTTATATCACTTTTTTCTTTTAAGATTGTGAAGGGCTGTCCATTTTTGCTTTTGGCCTTTATAAACATAATGTTTTTACATAAACAAATGGACACACTATAATTCTAAACTCAACTGTGTATTTCAGATGCATCATTTTTGCTTTTATTTGGTGTTTTACTTCTTTATGTATTTATTTATGTTCACTGTCAGTTGTCATTTATTAATGTATTCAGCTAACTGTTGTTAAGAGCACTGACATTTTGTTGCAATTTCATGTCAATAAAAAAGTACCTAATTCACACAACATGCTGTTGTTGTTGTTGGTGTTTTAATGTAAAACCCCAATAGAAGCTACTCTCTCATGTCTCATTACTGATTTTCTGGAGCTCAGCCATTCAGCCATGTCAGCACACTCTCAACAGGTAAATGATTTCTTTCTTAAAATGTCTATAATTTTTAAATTAATTATACATAATTATAATTGGTTTCCTACCAATCATGTCTTTTTCTCTTTTTAGTTTAAGAGGACATGTAAGTGCGAGCAGCTCTGTTCTCTTCGCCACCAAGTAAGTAACAAAGATATTGAATGTATGGTCCGTATTGTTAGACTTTTTATTTATTTATTACTTGGTTTATACATAAACACACAGTCACAGCTATCCCATTACTTTATATCACTTTTTCCTTTTAAAGGGGTCATATGATGCGATTTCAAGTTTTCCTTTCTCTTTGGAGTGTTACAAGCTGATTGTGCATAGATAAGATCCCTGAAGTTGCAGTGTGTGTGTGTGTGTGTGTGTGTATAACATTCTGTGCAAAGGGCAGAGCGTCTGTAGGGCAGGTCACACATCTAACAGCGGCAGTGAGATGTTTTACACACCACCACATCACTTCACCATATTTCATTCTTGATTTGATTTTTAAGGATGTCATTTTTAGAAATTAAATAAGGTAAAATAAGCTGCTCTGGCTTTGCGTGTTCATCACTGATAACTTGCAACAGACATCAAGAGTGAGAAAGAGAGGGAGAAAGACTGAAACCGTTATCCGCCTGTATGTGAGGATGACAGGGCGTCCCATGAGGCCGTGCGCTGGGTGACTGGGGTTCTGTGTGGTGCTCTGGGCTGAATGAACGTGTGTCAGTGTCTGGGGTCACACAAAGCGTGACCTCTTACTTCTGTCTGCACTGTAAAAAAGACATACACATCATCCGACTGCTGAGTGCCGCAAAAAATGACATCCTTCTCTCTGTCACGATCACACACTGTCTTTCCACCACATCCCTGTGTTCATTTGAGAGAAAAAAATATATGAATTTAATTAACGGAAGTGGTCTACTTTATGTTAAAATATGATGTACTTATGAGGGATAATGTACAGTCAGCTGACAAATTGAATCACCCTGAAGGGGTTTATTTTGCAATAACAATCTGCTGACTGTACATTATCTCACTTATTACACAGTTAATGAATGAATAAGTTATTAATTAATTAATTAATTAAATAAAATAATCTTATATTCTTTATTTTGGTTTCTGTCAGTGTTATTTTTTTTTATTATCGTTGATATACTATTATAGCTTTTGTTGATATTTTGAAGTAGATTTTATTTTTATATTTTCATGTTTGTTAATGTTTTAATTAAATTGTGCGTTTTGTCATTTGTATTTTGTTTTAAATATGGCTATATAGTTTTAATTTTTATTTATTAATTTTAGTTTATTTAGTTTTAGTTTAAAAATTATGTTGTCTTGCAACTAGCTGAAATAAAATAAATGTAAGGTTTTTTAATATTTTATTTTATTCCAGTTTTATAATATTTTATAGTTTTTTAATGGTTTTTCTTTTAGTTTTACTTATAATAACCCTTAAAATGTGTAAAAAAAAAAAATTCAAAGTTGTAAATAAAACATTATTGGAGCATTTTACAAGAAAACATTTTAGTTTTTCTATTTCAAAATGTCATGTTTAATTCAATGTGTTACTTGCGGAAGTTGTGAAATTTACTAGTAATTTGTGAAATTTATTTATTTTTTTATTTTTCAGTGTATTTAGCCAAACACTCTAAAAAACGATGGTTCTTCACAATATATATTATCATAGTTTTTTGGTCATGTAAGTGTGAGCAGCTCTGTTAAGCTGAGGATACTTCTCTTCTCCACTTAGTAAGTGCCAGAGACATTGAGTTTACAATCCATATTGTTAGAATTTTTTAATTATCACTTGAGTTTACGCATAAACACACCCAGTCACAAATATATTAAAGCTATTCCATGACTTTATATCACTTTTTTCTTTTAAGATTGTGAAGGGCTGTCCATTTTTGCTTTTGGCCTTTATAAACATAATGTTTTTACATAAACAAATGGACACACTATAATTCTAAACTCAACTGTGTATTTCAGATGCATCATTTTTGCTTTTATTTGGTGTTTTACTTCTTTATGTATTTATTTATGTTCACTGTCAGTTGTCATTTATTAATGTATTCAGCTAACTGTTGTTAAGAGCACTGACATTTTGTTGCAATTTCATGTCAATAAAAAAGTACCTAATTCACACAACATGCTGTTGTTGTTGTTGGTGTTTTAATGTAAAACCCCAATAGAAGCTACTCTCTCATGTCTCATTACTGATTTTCTGGAGCTCAGCCATTCAGCCATGTCAGCACACTCTCAACAGGTAAATGATTTCTTTCTTAAAATGTCTATAATTTTTAAATTAATTATACATAATTATAATTGGTTTCCTACCAATCATGTCTTTTTCTCTTTTTAGTTTAAGAGGACATGTAAGTGCGAGCAGCTCTGTTCTCTTCGCCACCAAGTAAGTAACAAAGATATTGAATGTATGGTCCGTATTGTTAGACTTTTTATTTATTTATTACTTGGTTTATACATAAACACACAGTCACAGCTATCCCATTACTTTATATCACTTTTTCCTTTTAAAGGGGTCATATGATGCGATTTCAAGTTTTCCTTTCTCTTTGGAGTGTTACAAGCTGATTGTGCATAGATAAGATCCCTGAAGTTGCAAAGACTAAAGTCTCAAAACCAAAGAGATATTCTTTATCAAAGTTAAGACACTGCCACACCCCCCTAAAACGGCTCGTTCTAACACGCCCCCACATATCTACCTCACTGTGTGGAAATATTTGCATAATGCCGCCCAAATGTGCACGCAAAGAAAGAAGGCGTGGTTTCAGTAACCGCAGTTAGTGTTGAAGCAGCCATGTCAGGGAGACGCTGTGTGTTTCTAGGTGAAAGCAAAAGCACTTTATTTGGCCTTCCGAAAGTAGATGCATTTAGGAATCTTTAAGATCACTTACAACAGAACAGCAATGCATTTTATGGACGACCGTTTCGTGAACCTAGGAGAGGAGGTAATTCTGACTTTGCAATGACAATCTGGCGCTTCTGAATCAGCTACTGTTTTGTTATTAGTTTAAGTATTTGCTATTGACTGTTCAAATGCGGAGTTTTGCGCATCGTGTGTGTGTGTGTGTGCGCGTGCGTGCGCGCGCTCGCGCGTGTGTGAAAGAGCGAGAGAGAAAGAGCGAGAGAGAGAGAGAGAGAGAGGGGGTCACATCACAGTGGAGTCAGCTGTCTTAACCGTGGCTTGTGTACTGCAAACACATACCAGCTTCATCATTGTGTCTGTCACGCGACTCTGTTCCCCTTTTGGGCTCTGTCTTTACATTTATTTTGAAAGATGAAGCTCGCGATTATGGTAAGGGGCGTTACATTTCCGACGAGTGCTTGCGGTGTTCGGCCAATCACAATGCACTGGGTCAGCTGGCCAATCAGAGCAGACTGCGCTTGTCGGAAGGAGGGACTTTGTAGAAAACGAAGCGTTTGAGAGAGGCGGGGCATAGAGGACCTACAATAATGTACAGTATTTGAAAAATAATGTGTTTTTTGAACATTAAAGCATGTCAACATATTCTGTTACACCAAATACACAAAATAATGATCTTTAAAAAAGCATCATATGACCCCTTTAACATTGTGAAGTTCTCACGACACACTACTTTTGGCCTTCATAAATAATTGTTTTGTTTTGCTGCAATTTCACATCTTTAAATAAATAAATACAATTTCAAAGCATGGTTCTTCATGGAACCCTATACAAAGGATTCTATTTCGCACCAAAAATGGTTCTGCTATTGTTGCAAGCTGAAGAACCCTTTTCTGGTACTGTTTAGAATCCTTTTTCTTAAGAGTGCAGTACTGCTCCACTTCTCCGATAGTGCTGAGGAAAAAACATGAGCAGAGAAACCCGAGTGTCTCCTTATGATGAGGCTGGCACACACTTACCTACCGAAAACTTTAAGAGAAAATATCTATCAGGAGGAAAGAATTAGATTGACCTAAGCAGAGGGAGAGAGTGAAATAAAGCAGGATTTTCAGCATGGGCCACTACATAACCTTCAGGAGGATTCTATTTTTCATTAGAGAGGTGTCAGACGCTCGCCTTTAATACCCTCATCCTGGCTGCGAGGAGAGACCCGCCCCAGTCTCAGCACATAATGAACAGAGCCCAACACACTCAAATCACACGCAACACAGCATAAACACACTTTAAAGCATTTCCTGCATTTCAACATATTTATCTTATGCTGAATTGTCCAATAACTAGAATATTAGCTATTTGATGTGTCGTTTTCACAAGACCTGCTCATTCCAGTAAATCATCTATTATATAATTACTTCCAAAACACACTATACAAGGCCATGTCAAAGTAGTCACCAATGCAGAAGACTGATTAATTATCTTAATCTATCGTTTTAATCTATCTATTTATTTAATACACTGGATGTGTGTTTTTCTAAGTACAAGTTCCATTGTTTTAGCCAGAAAATCCATCCATCCATCCGTCCGTCCGTCTATCCTTCTATCTGTATTTGTTTATTTCTGAAAAATCTTTATTCATGTTTGGAGGTCATTATTGAAATCCTTTGCAGGCAAGTCTTGGTAACATCAGCCAAAAGGAAAGTTGTTTCAGAGATATTATAAAGAGAACGATTAGAGATAGATAAATTAAGAAGTTGATCAGGACACAATATTGAGACCATCTAGAAATGCAGTCATTACAAATAATAATTGAACATTCTTTACAAAGATTTTTTTTTTCATTTGCATCTGTGACATCTTTGGTCCAGTATGATAGCTCACTTTACATAATATACAAGTTTCCAGTGAGACTGCGGTGTTTTTATTTATTTATTTATATATATATATTTTTAAAGCAGGCGTCGTCTTAAGTGCTACTGCAAGTGTATTGCTAACAGCTGTCCCAAACATTACATCTCACACAATCTGTTAGCTGTTGTGAAAGAGCAGTACTAGAGCACTTAGACAGCACTAAACAGCTGTGGCATAAGAGTCACTTTCTTTTATGGCCAGATGCAAAACGCCTTTGGTAGATGCTGGTAAATGCAAAATCGGAAAATGCATGCTGATATATAATTTCATGACATATCGAAGTTAGTTGGGTTAAGTTTACTCACTTTACTCACAGTTAAATTCATCCTAGAGTATATGAAGTATCTGAGCAGAGTTCCAGTGTTTCCAACATTGCATGATGTCACTATGCATGACGGAATAAAGCTCAGCTAAAGAGTTTTTATTTTTTTTCTTTTCTTAGTGCACTAGATGCAGTTAACAGCTTAGTATTTGTTACATACTGGCTGAAAACAGGCTAACTAAATAAAGGCTAAAACAATTAGGTGAAAATTTGATCTTAATAATACATATAGGACAGGGATGTCCAAACCTGTTCCTGGAGGGCCAGCATCCTGCAGAGTTTAGCTCCAACCGTAAAACACACCTGAACCAAAGCCGTCAATTTTAATTTAATGATTTTTTTTTTTTTTTCCCCTGAGGTCTGCTTTTTTTTTTTTTGACAACATAGTCATTTTTTTTCCCTACTGTGCCTTTAAACTCTCTTTACATGTGCAACATGAGTGTGAATGGAACTTCTCATGAACTTCTAAATTAGTCCAATATAGTTTTTAATTGCCATATCCTCCCAAAACAACATCTTTGCAAAGATGTATAACATTATGACAGAATCACAAAACAATCAGAGCTGAAGTGTAACACAGCTGTTCAGATTACACTGGAATGATCAGGGACCTGAAGAAAAACTTACACGCCGATAATTTCTAACAAATGGATTTCATAAAAAGATCTGCAGAGTTGCAGGTGCTACACAACCACAAACAAGGTGGATTTTGTCAATAAGCTGGACCTGATGTTATTTCTTCCAAACAGGAATAATATCTCTCTGACTTCCTCCTTTTTGCCTCATTGTGACTGGGTAGGCAGCATTTCAGAACTTTGAATAAGCATTGTCGATGTTGGCTATAAGTGAATACTTATTTGTCTAATATCAGAAAATTACCAAATTTTAAATAATTGCAATTTAGTTTAAAGGAGACATATTATGCCCCGGGCTGAAATCATGCGTTTTAAACCATATGAGTTTAAACTTCTGATATACGGTTTTCTGAGCGCACACATCCGGAGCACACGGACAGAAAGCGGCTGTCACAACATGCGAGTACTAAACTAAGTTCTCATTCACACACAAGTTTACGTTAAAAACACACATGAGTTACAAAAACAGTCGGTTATGTCTGTGAAGGTAAACAGCTGGGAAATAAATCGCATGTTTATTTTAGATCTGTGTGGCAGCAGCAATATACAGTAAATAAATCAATAAATCCACTGCTCTCTTGTCTCCTCTGAAGCTGGGACTCTAAATAGTGTTCTGTGCTCGTCTGTGCAGCCAAAGACAGAACAGTTAGCATGTTTTGCTCAAACTTTCGCCATGGCATTAGAACTGGTACACGGCTGTCGGTTGCTAAATCAAATGACGGCGCCGTGGGTGTAAACTTACAGATTAAGGGGCGGTAATATTATAATGAGATCCCTTTGCTACGCCACCAAGGGAGCGAAATCAGACGCGCTTGTTTTCTCAGATGCTTGCAGAAACAGGCTTACCAAAACAAAGTTACTGGGTTAATCTTTTACACGTTTCCTTGGTTGGTAGATGCACCTTAGACCTGATTATAGCACTTAAAACCTGGAAAAGTAAGATTTTCATGATATGTCACCTTTAAATGCCCCTTTTCCACTAGGGAAGATGTTCTGATATTTAGAGCATTTTCATGGTATGATGAATTCTTTTAAGTGCCAACATAGTTTGACATAAAATTTTGAAAGTTTGAAGACCATTATGAAAGAGAAGTACACTTGAGCTTACTTTTAAAATAACTAATATTCTGAAAAGAACAAGTGCAAACAGTTAAATAAAAACATAATTTAAATGTATATTGAATAAATTGGGCAAAGTTGCTGGACATCAACAGGCATTGTTGACATTGGCTTATAAGTATGTACTTGAACATCGAACATACTCAAATGATGTTGGAAAATTGTGGATGGTTTGAATGACTGTACAACACAGCACACAACTCCAAGCAGCAACGCAGGTGTGTATCATCCCACTTTCACATCAATGTTGTTAGCCATTAGCGAGTAGCAGTGCTTCCTCCTCCTCTGCGATGTTTTCCGTAACACACCGCTGTTAATTATCCTCGTTAGCGTCTGAGTCAGCAGCTCTAGGCTAACGAGCGTTGGCTCTCATGATCTGTGCATTTGAAAGTGATCTTCTGCAATAAAAACATGTCAGCCAACCCACACTGGAAAATTGCAAATTGGTGAATGTGCTGAGTGAGCGCAAATGTGTGTGTGTCTTTTTTTTTTGTGCTGACTGTGTGCAGGCCTGTGGTGATGGATGCTGGCTTGACACAGCCTCAGTGTTTGGGCTGTGGGAATAATGAGTTTCAGTGTCCCCTACGCACAATATGCACAGACACCGAGAGCAGAAAGAGAACACTGTGGCTTTAATTAAGGGAGAGCTACACACACACACACACACACTGACCCAACATGATGTTGCTTCTTATTTCTGTCAGTGGTGAGTGGAGTTGTAGTCTGGTTGGGGCTGGTCCTACAGGACTCTAATAAGGTGCTGTGATGTCAGGGTGAGTTGGCTGTTGCTGGATTTTACTCGGAGAAGACAGGAAGGCTCTTGTGCACACAGACGATGCTAATTCATTAAAAGAACATGGCTTTTGCTGCCATTTGAAACTCAAGTGCATTACTGCAACCAGAATATCTTTATCTATAATATCTACACAACCAATTTTTATATCATATTAGAATAATAAATATGTGCAATTACCAGTGATGAATGTTTACATTTGCTGTACGACACATTGCTCAAACTAAAAGGTTAAGTAAACTATTTTTATTTCCTATGTTGGAAACTCTCTTTTTTTTATTGTATTTGGGTCTGTTGACATACAGTATACTGAAAAAACGTATTGCTATAAAGAAGAGATCAGCCGCACATTACAATGCTAAGTAGCAGCAACATGCTACATTTGGTGGGATCTTTACTTTTAAGTTCCACATAAAATTTTGAAAAGCGCTGACAAGAACATTGGCTTAAAAATTGGCTGTGTGAAGCCCTAACTTTATGTATTAAACTCATACAATGCAACTTCTTAAGGACCCTTGTAAAAAATACGTTTTAAAACTCTTTTAAAAAGAGTTATTACATCAATAAAATACTGTAACAGAATAGTGCAAACTGAATGTAATGTTTGTGGACACTTAATTACATGTTTGTTGCAATTAATGAAAATTTATTATAATTGAAATTCAAGTTAATTTTTTTTATAGGGCTTAAGTATATTTTTATATGTAATTGTCATGTATTTAAATATACTTGTAATAACAAATTTGTAATGATAAAAATGCAGTTTAATGCAATTCAAATACAATTTAATTTTATAATCATGTACTTTACATGTGTATGTTAGTCAACACATCAAAATAACTGTACGTCTTTAAAGGGGTCATATAATGCTACATGCACTTTTACAAGTTGTTTGAACTGAAATATGTGTTGGCAGTGTGTGTACACAACCACCCTATAATGATAAAAATCCACCCAGTGGTTTTTTGTTAATCTACTAAAATCTTTACCCCTTTCTCAAATCGAGCCGATCTCAGATGCCTGTCTGTGTGACGTCACACAGACAGGCCCCTCCCACGATAGTTTGATTGACAGTAGTGTTTCAGCACAGACTGGACTGAAGTCTTACCTTAGACCCGTCCTGAGTGAGCTGTCATCAGTCCGCCATTGTTTCACCGCCGGAGCAGATGTAGACAAGAATGACTCCTAAGCGATTGAGGTGTTCTGTTGTTGGATGTAATAATGAACATAGCAGTCGTCATTTACTCCCGATATCTGAGCCGCTGAAGACACAGTGGATTACGTTTGTTTTTCAAGGGAATGTGCCCCCGATCTACATAAATGCGTCTATGTTCGTGCGAATCATTCATGATTCAGCTTCACCTCCAGAAGAAGTGAGTGTAAGGTTTTTTTAACGAATCTTTGCAAATCGCCTTTCCTAATAATGTGCTAATTAGCAAGTTTCACGACCATTGAGAAATTTTAACCAAACTATGTTACAGACTTTTCATTAAGACCCTAAAGAATCATATCAACTTGTGGAAAATGGGCATCCGATGACCCCTTTAAAGCATGATGACAGATTAATAAAACATAATGATTTAAAATGTACGTTAAAGTAAAATGTCAATGTTGTTACATGATTACAAAGTGCACTTAAGTGTGTTAAGAAAGAGTTATGAAAATGTTTTCACTTTAACTACACTTAAGTGGTCTTTTATTTCATTTTATATTATGTGTGAGCACAGTCTTTTTTAAGTATACTTGCTGAAATCCGCTGGTTATGATGCTAACTGGGAGTTTTCCTGTAATATCTAAGAGACAGATCTATGGCAATGACACCTCAACTTTGTGACAGGCTTTTTTTTTTTAGATGAGAGCAGAGACAATTAGTCAATGTGAAGAACAGATCATGGCAAGAGTAAAGTCCTTCAGGGTTGAGAACCTTTTCCCCATGTTATTAGCCTCTGTTCCACAAACTACTTTCTTCATTCTTCTCTCTTCCTTCGTCGCCGTCCCTCACCTCTCCTCCTCTTTTTGTCTGTTACTTCATCCCTCACTTTGTTCTCTTCTTGTTTCATCCCCTTTCTCTATGTCTACACAGTTAAGTGCATATCAGACTGCTGCGCTAATGTAGAAATGGTAGAAGAGAGACTTTAATGAGAGAGAGAGAGAGAGACCGGGACACAGAGAGACACTGACTGGCAGAAATAGATAATTAGGACAGAAAGTTTCACTGCAGTTAGCGACACAGATCAAAGGAACATTAACATGACATTAAGTTCCATTGTAAAGTTTTTCCCCTTAATTGCTCTTGGTCTTTTTAAACAGTGCTTACGTTTAAGCTCTTGACACATTGCTTTAACTGCACATGAAACTCTGGCCTTCCAGCACTGCGTAAATGTCACAATATACAATGCTATGTTGTATTCTAATATTGAGTATTATTTAAATTAGTTATCATTATGAGTGTGCCATTTTCTCAGGGCACTTTAGAAAACAGTATTATTCCAACACGTGAAAGGTCAGTAGCACTAATTCCTAGTGGTGGTCCTAAAATATGAAAATTAGTGGTCGTTTAACAGACACTTGTAACCAAAGCATCTTACAGTCCACTTATTACATGGTCAATTCTCCTGGAATAGTTAAAGTGCATTGACTTTATATGAAAAATTTACGATTTTTAGGGGGAAAAAAAAAGCATGAAGGTCCACCTCAGATTGGCAAGCAGATCATACGAAAACATACAAATGAGATTCATACAAATTAATATGAATTTGCTACCAATTTGCCAAATAAAATTGATAACAACTACATGGACATATTGTAAAAACAATATTGCGTTACTCCATAAAAAAGTAACTAATTACGTTACTTAGTTACTTTTTATGGAAAGTAATGTTACGTTACTTTTGCGTTACTTTTTAAACCTGGACAAACTTTGTTTGTTTTTTTGTTTGTTTTTATTATTTATTATTGTTTTAAAGGAAAGTAAATTTACGTCCGTACAGTAGAATGCAGAGAAAGAAGAAATTTCAACACACTTCATCGAAGTATAATAATTCATCGAAGGTCAGAAGCGAAGTGACGTGACATGTGGCCAAGTATGGTGACCCATACTCGGAATTAGTGCTCTGCATTTAACCCATCCAAAGTGCACACACACAGCAGTGAACACACACACACCGTGAACACACACCCGGAGCCGTGGGCAGCCATTTATGGTTCAGTGCCTTGCTCAATGGCACCTCAGTCGTGGTATTGAAGGTGGGAGAGAGCGCTGTACATTCATTCCCCCCCCCACCTACAATCCCTGCCAGCACGAGGCTCGAACCCGCAACCTTTGGGTTACGAGTCCGACTCTCTAACCATTAGGCCACGACTTCCCCAACAAATACATTAATAGATAAAGTTGTATAGATGTATAGATTGAATACATAAAGGATATTTGTGTTGTTTAACATTTAATTATTGCAGGTTTGCGTCATATTCTGAGTTACATTATTTTTATTCATTTTGAGGAATACTGAATCTGTGGGGTTTTTTTGTGAGTGAGATGAATTAATGCATATTAATATTTATTTACTACAGTAACATCTTCTGATTTCTCTCAACATGGGGACAGGAGAGCTGTCAATCAATAAATTGAAAAAAAAAGAGTATCTTGCGTTACTTATTTGAAAAAGTAACTCAGATATTCTCTTGCAAATTAAAAAGTAATGCGTTACTTTACTAGTTACTTGAAAAAAGTAATCTGATTACGTAACTCGCGTTACTTGTAATGCATTACCCCCAACACTGACAACAAAAATACAAAATTGCAACTAATTTAAAATGATTAAAAACAAAACTAATACAAAATATGAATAAAAATATATCATACTAAAATAATACTGGTTGGAATTGCTCAATGATACATACTTGAACAAGCAACCTTCCAAATACAAGCTTTAACCATTATGCCACACTACTCCAATAATGAGTTATTGTAGAGTAACTGAACAATTATGGAGGAAAAATATGTATTTGTCTCCCACTTGACACAGCATTTGTGCTTTAGAAACAGTCACTTTGAAAATCCAGTTTATATTTATAATTTATTTGTATATATTTATAGAATGTATTTATACATTTTATATTCATATAATTATCACATGAAGCTCTCTCTCTCTCTCTCTCTCTCTCTCTCTCTCTCTCAAAAAACAAACAAACAAAAAAACAACAACCTCAGCTCATTTCTGTTAATGGTGCCTTTAAACGAAGACAATTGAGGTCATTGATGCCATTCACTATTGTCAACCTAAATTGTACTCGGTTCCTTAATCAAATCTATCGTATGGCTTCAGATTCCTTGGTACGTGCTAAAGTACACAAGTTGTATGGACAATGCGGCTTTTTCCATTTTTTTTTTTTGGAGCTTAATAAATTACTAGCTGTCATTGCATGCTCAAAATTTTCTATTTTTGTGATCCTGCAGAACAAAGAAAGTATGGATTTGGATTTTGACTAATTGTGGTCAGAATCTTATTTCTGGTTGGACTATTCTTTTAAAACACAGAATAGTCAGTTTATCTGGTGTGTATTACACTGAAGTTTGTGCACAGTGCTTCACATTCTGATTAAAATGACACTGTTAAGCACCATCAAGATCTCCGAAACAGAGATGCAAACATCTCCATTGATGAGGAAGAGCTATTCCGGTCAGTTAAATCATTGTCCTGTTGCCTATTATTGCTTTAAGACTCTGAATCATTACATTGTTTCAGCTAATACCTAATATTGAACCAACAATAATTTTAGCGAGGTCAAACTCAAAATCTATCCCTGTTTATCTTTTTGCAAATGACAGGCTCTTTCCTGCCAGCTCTGACTTTAACCAATTTAATTATGGCTCGTTAAGGTGCTGAGCGGTTAACACAAGCCTATTGACAAGCGGGAAGGACACGCTAATTAAAGGCCATTTAAATGTTTATCCCAGAGCAGTAATGGAGAGACACTTATCATTGAAATGCTGTTTGTAGCAGATCCCTCTCTCTCTCCGTCTACAGGGACGTGTGGGAATGAATCCCAGTGGAGTTCCTAATGCAGTGGGAGGACATGCTTGTCAGGTTCACGGTTAACGCAAACCTAAATATTATAGAGTTCATGATGTTTGGGACAATGAAAGGAAGGGAAGAAAAACAATCAGCGTGCTATGCTTGTTACTTGATTATTACTGATGGCTCAGCGTTATCCTAGGGATAAAACGTCATCCTACATTTATTTTTTGATTTTTGTTCGTGCTCATAAACAGGTTTATGCTGCTATAGGCTCAATGGGAGATTAATCAGGTCTTCTGTAGGTCAAGTAATCCTCAGTGACACTGAAAAGTAGAGAGGTGTTACAGGTGTGATTATAGACCTGAAACATATTCTAATTATTTATTGATTTTTATTGATTCATGGCCTCAAACACATCCTGATCTCTATTTTCTGTACAATACAAACACAAAATCATTCATCCATCCATCCATCCATCCATCCATCCAGTGATCCTACACAGGATAAGCGTCTCAGGCTGTAGTTCAGTCCATCGCAGTGCTAAGTTTTAGAACAATGTAATTACAATAAAATGACAACATATTAGTTCTATTGAAGAGGAGAAAATGTTGAGTGAGACCAAAAACTAATATTATCCAACCTTCTACGGACACCTTGGCAATTGAATCGTCATTGGCTAGTAAATGTTTTAGTTCACTCGCCAGACAGATATATATATAAACAAAAATATATGTGTGTGTGTGTGTGTGTGTGTGTGTGTGTGTGGTGTTATAAAACTTTATGAATATTACATATTATGCTATTTTTGTCTTCATTTCTAAATATTTGTAATATTTTTATACATGGGCAATGCATTTATTGCAGTATACTGAAAAATATGAGCACTAGTTTCCCATATATGATAATGTATTATGTAATATATCGCAAGCGGCAGTTCTTAAAAGCTGAAGAATTCCAAAGGAACGCCGTTATTTTGACAGCAAAATACAACAAAGAATATCGTTTACATGTAGCGCGTCAATTCTCTCTCTCTCTCTCTCTGCGTATGTGTGCGATAAAGCGACGGCGAGTCGTGCGCTTCACACTAGAGTTTACGGTACGTCAAATACAGGTGCGTTGCACATCCATTCAGATGAACTGAAAAATAGCACAGATTGCTTGGCGGAGAGTGAAACTGAAGCGCTCAGTCCGAGTGTTCGGCGAGTGAAAATATATCTGTGCTAATCATATACTCAGCCTCCAACTCACACACTGGTGAGTAAAATCTGAGAATTTATTAGCCATTGGCTAATATTAGACATAATTTAGTCGCCCAGAGTGAAGATTTAGTTGCATATGCGAGTGATTTACTCGCAATGTAGAGCAGTGGTTCCCAGCCCTGGTCCTGGAGGCACCCCAACACTGCACATTTTGCATGTCTCCTTTCTCTGACACACCAATTTCAGGTCTTGGAGTCTCTACTAATGAGCTGATGACCTGAATCAGGTGTGTTTTATTAAGGAGACATGCAAAACGTGCAGTGTTGGGGTGCCTCCAGGACCAGGGTTGGGAACCACTGATGTAGAGGGTTGTTATCTTGAAATAATTTAGCATACAGAGTAATATGTGGGAAGATCTTAAAAACAATGTACTTTTATCTTGAAATTGTAACACATTTCTTTATAAGTTTATCATGTGCAGGATGAAGATGCATTAGCTAGTTTGTTATTACAAAACATTTGTTAATTTAATTGTCATAATACAAAATGTACAATTTGTATAATTTTTTTTTATTATTGTTTTCCAAATTCTTTATTACCACGACTGGGACAGGATGCCCCCCTATAGGTACATTTTAAATGACTTTTTACATCATTCTTATTAATATTTATATGTATTTTAAATGTGTCATTAATGTAAAATACTAAATCAACTATTCTTGATTATGAAAATTGTGTTTTTGACAATTTAGTTGAATAATTGAATAACCAATGACAAAACAGAATCCCAGTAAAAATGTATGACATATATATGGCATATGATTATTTATATATTTAGTATTTACATATTTTTTTTATTGAAGATATGTTATAATAGCAACACTATGAATTCAAATTGAATGATTTCACTCAATTAGCCTATTGGTTTCAATGAATAGCAAAAATGTGTGAAATGTACATGGAATTATTTAATAGCAACCCCATTATTTACATTAAATATTAAAAGAATTAATAATTAATCTATAATTTTTTTGCATCTAAGAATTAAAAATAATAACACTAGGAAAAATATGCCACACTGGTCCTCCAATAACTTAAAGATGAAAACTATTTTTTATATTCCAC
>NW_015554266.1:564918-572551 GCF_001515605.1 Sinocyclocheilus anshuiensis | reverse complement strand
ACCATAAATTCCTCATTAACAATCAGACACACACAAATAAAACCCTTTGATATTTAACATGATAGAATGTCATAGATCACTATTTTCCAGAGACACACAATTAGATCAGTTACCCTTAAAAACTGCTGCGACTAAACCGACCAAATCTCACAAATGTTGATATTCAGATGACAAAATAAAGCAGTGTAGCCATTCATCAAATGTGTTGAGATGAGATTATATGCCATCTATAGTAAAGAGAGAAAACAAAGTAGTTTTACTCCGTATTCCCCATAAAACTGAAATTGCAGTACAATACAATACTGAAATGTTGGTCAAACAATGGCTTATATTGAATTATATTATATCCACTACTGCAAATTAAATATTTCGTCTAACATAATAAACAAGACCAGCATAAAAGCCCCAATACACCAATTAAAATCTTAAAACACAAGGTATGGTGTTTGTCACTGATGTCAGGACAGCAAAATAACCTTTGCTTACCCGACACTTTCCTTCCAACCACACAAACACAATAAACAAGCTCCGACATCTCTATTTCATATTAGAAAACTGAAATCAATGTGGTACATTTGTCTTTATTACTGAAATAAATAGCTTGTTCATTATGCTGTGATCTCTCCCTCTCTCATTCCCTCTCTCTGCTTCTGTTGCCATTACTTATGGGCTCTCCTTGGGCCTGAGAGGCCTCAATGTCATTCATTTGCCACCAGCAGTAACAAGCCTCTAACAGTTTAGAGATGGAGCGTAAGCAGCCATTTCCTCTCGTGAAGGGAGGAGAGATTGAGGAGAAGAAAGCGGGAAAGTCACGTATTTAAAGGGATAGTTCACACAAAAATGAAAATTCTGTCATCATTTACTAACTGTCAAGATGTTCCAAACCCGTATGAGTATGAAATGCAATTCATCAAATCAAAATTCTTGAAAAGAAAACTTTTAGTAGTTCGGCACAATCTTTCAATATTATTTATATTAAATATATTTACTTATAATATTTATGTAATACATTTGCAATTCCTATATATAGGCATGTTTTAAATAAATATATTGCTACATACTTTTTACTTGATACAAAATAAGCTATTTTGAAGAATGTTGGCAACCAAACCATCTCAATTTCTATTGACTTCCACTGCATTTTGTGTGCATGCACTGAAAATCAAAGGGAACCGAAACTGTTTACATTCTTCAAAATATCTTCCTTTGTGTTCTGTAGATGAAATAAAGGTTTGAAATGACATGAAGGTGAGAGAATGATGACAGAAATGACAGAACTTTAAGGTACTAGCTGCTCATGTGCATTAGATTAATCACAAATCACTGATTTGTCATAGGTTTGCAAGGTTTGTGGCATTTCAGACCTAGTAATACGGCAATGAGATACCCTCGAGCACACCATGTATATTTTTATGTTTGCAGAGTGATGTCAAATTTTATCATTTTATTCGTATAGCGCATTTCACAATAAACATTGTTTTTCTTTAAAATATTTAATTAAAAAGAATAGTAACTTTATATTTAAATTTATTATGTACTATATATTTTGAAATATTTACCTTTGTCTGTGGGTCAGCTACATGATGCTTTAATTTTATTTAAAAAATGCAATTCATCAAATATTTTTTTTTGAAAAGAAACCCTTTTGTAGTTTAGCACAGAATATTATTATTATTTCTTAGAAACAATACAATTAGAATAATACATTCATAATTTCATTGATTTTGATATAAAATACATTTACTTGTTTAACACCTAATATGTTACTATACTGTACTTTTTACTTGCCACGTGTGTTCTACAATAGATTTTTAAAGGATTTTTCCTTTTTATGAACACTCTTCTATGTTATTAACCCTGGTGCAATCAAGTATGGAGACTGTGGTGGAATTTTTTGAAACAGTCACCACTTTACTTGCACACCATTCAGTTACTGCTAAGCTAACATCAATTTCAGATTTAAGAATCCTGAAATGTCATGAAATAAAGAGCAGCAATGTTGTATAAAGATTCTGAATCTGCAGATCTCAAAAAATGTCAAACAAATAAATAATCATTTTCGATTTGTCTGTCACATCGAGAGCTCAGCTACAAGGTCTTAACACTGACTCCTGACCACTCTAACATTTGTAATAATAGAACCAAAAAGACATATATACTCTGCTAGTCAAGAAATGAAATCCAAACTTCCTATACAGAGCTTCTCCCGAAAGCACAGGACAGATGAGTGTCAGAAAAAGACACAACTTAAAAAGTAAAGTGGCTCCAGATCATCAGAAAGACACACAGAGAGAGGGGAAGAGGGAGAGGAAGAAGGTGAGGGAATAGAGGGTACTAAATCCCACTCTGACTGTTAGGTAAGATGATGAGATCCCGAGAGGATGGACAGAGCGCAGAGAGAGAAAAAAGAAGAAGCAGAGAGCGAAGGAGCAGCTTTTTCACACAAAAGAACGGCCATTCACCACAGTCTGTCCCGGCTTGCCTTTAGCAGCACTCTAGCAGTAATTACAGACACAACAAAACACAACAAAACTCTGCCCTACTAACACACACACACACACACACACACCATTGCTGGGGATAAGACTTGCCTTCAAGCTACTCATAATTTACAGTAGTTAGGCTACAGTAAAGCTGCCCTTTTAAAAGCTGGTTCATTACATTTAATATACTAACAAGAAGTTGCTTGCTATATTGAGGGGACAATTATATAAAGGGGGGTCATATGATGCGATTTCAATTGTTCCTTTCTCTTTGGTTCCGTCACACGCTTGAGGTATTCGGCCAATCACAACGCACTGGATAGCTGGCCAATCAGAGCACACCTCGCTTTTCAGACCGATGAGCTTTGTAACAATCGACGCGTTTCAGAAAGGCGGGGCATAGAGGAGAAACAATAATGTACAGTATGTGGAAAATAATGTGCTTTTTGAACCTTAAACCGCATAAACACAGTTCATTACACCAAATACACAAAATAATGTTCTTTTTAGCAACATCATATGACCCCTTTAAGATTATCCAATGATGAAATTTATCATTTAATCAGAGCTGTATTTTCTGGCACGAAAAGTTTTGAATGAATGAATTTGAATTATGGTATCTGTTTTAATGAGCAGTAAACTTGAAAAGATAAATCTAAATTAAATATAACTAGAAAATATAGAAAACACACTAATTCATATCAAAAGCAATGTGATGAACAGCACCATTTACCAAAATATTTAGCTAAAATAAAGCATAAAAGCAGAAAGAAAGAAAGAAAGAAAGAGAAAGAAAAAAACAGAACAGGGACTTCAGTGTTGTGTGCAATAAATAAAACAACAGCAATACCTTCATGTCCTCCAAGAAGTAGATGAGTTTCTTCATCAGATTTGGAAGAATATAGCATTACATCACTTGCTCACCAGTGGATCCTCTGCAGTGAATGGGTGCCGTCAGAATGAGAGTCCAAACAGCTGAGAAAAACATCACAATAATCCACAAGTAATCCACACCACTCCAGTCCATCAGTTAACATCTGGTGAAGAGAAAAGCTCTGTGTTTGTAAGAAACAAAAACCGTTGCTTCTGGTCAAATTATGTGTCCAATAACCATAATAATGATTCCTCCAGTGAGGGTGTGTATATTTTCAGGACATTTTAATTTTTGGATGAAAATTTTTCCTAACAACTTTTCCTTTCATGATTAAATATGGAAATAATTAAAGGAGCATCAAAACTGCGTATGCATGTATTTGTTATATATGCAGCACATTTATGGACGTGTCAAATGTTTGAACTATAATATATTGCAATGTGAGATCACAATATTAGGCACACATTTATATGTAATATCTATCTATAATTTAATCCACTTTTTTTTTCTAGTGGGTAGAGTACCAATTGAAATGGATTGCATTTAATCATGTTTAAAATGACGATGACTGCCCTTGTCATTTTCACATATTCATATTTTTAAATTTTAATTCTTCCCCTTTGTACTGAATTCAACTTAGGTATAATAGATCTCTTGCAATTATTATTATTATTATTATTATTAATTTCATATTTTTCAGTTGCAAGCTTTTGAAACAGACTTTACAGTCCTTGAAATTCAGTGAAGGTCGACTAATCTTTTCAAATTTAAATATGTAGTTATCTGTATGTCTTATCCATAAGGATGCAGAGCTAGAGAACAAGCTTATGGTGGAGCTGAGAACCAGAACCAAGCTGAAGGTGAACTTTAGCTGTAGCTTCTTTCACCTTAATATGCCCTGAGGTGAGGAATAAGACAAAATTCACTCAGTAAGCTATCAGCAGGCTCTATCTATTCCTCCACTTTCCCAATTACAAGTAATTACACTTCATTGTATTCAGTTGTGCTGATGGCATTAAAACAGACCAGTACCTTACAGTCAGACTAATTTTAATGTTTAAATAATGCACATTTCTGTGCTGCCTAAGACTGATCACCCCTATGGAAATATCCTGGCTCCACTAGAATACACTACACCACATTACCACCAATCTCAACATGCTGTAAAACACTAGGCATCATACACTTTCTGATATTGTAAATGGTTACAGAGAAAAACTGAGCATCATACACTAAATGACCAAGGATCACACACTATACCAGCATCATTTTCATGATCCTTCAGAAATCATTCGAATATGCTGATTTGCTGCTCAAAAAACATTTCTTAATACTATCAGTGTTAAAAACAGCTGTGCTGCCTAATATTTTTGTGGAAACCATACTACTTTTTTTCTCCAGGACGCTTTAATGAATAGAATCTTTATTTGAAATAGAAATCTTTTGTAACATTATAAATGTCACTTTTGATCAATTTAATGCATCCTTGTTTAATAAACATATACATTTCTTTAAATAAATCATAATGATCCCAAACTTTTGAACAATAATGTCAGCTATACACTAAAAAATGGGTCAAAACAACCCAATAGCTGGGTTTGTCCCTTTTTAACCCAGCGCTGGGTTATATTTAACCCAGCATTTCTTGGAGTGTATATTATCCATTTATAAATTGAACAATTTGAGCAAATAAAATTACACTGAAAAATACTTAAAGAATGTTAATTCATAAATGTGTTTGTATGTGTGAGTTGTCAATGATGATGTGTATATTGTGTACACGTGCATGCTGTCCAAAGATGCATTCCTATTAGAAGAGAAAGAGAGAGAGTGTGTGTGTGTGTGTTTGGGGGCTGAACTCTGTCTGCAGGGACACTTGTCTCTGTTGAGTGCTGTCACAGAAACAGCTCCTCGGATGTGTCATGATTGCACTAATTACTGAGAGTCAGTGAAAGCTTTGACAAGGACGATCACAAAACACACTTCTGTGTCTGCACCCACACACACACACACACACACACACACACACACACACATACATCCAGAACACAATAATGGATTATTAGAGCTTTAACCACAGATGCCAATAAGAAATGGACAATATCTTAATAAAAAATTGAATTTTATTCTGTGCAAAATTTTCAACTGATTTTAAAGAAATATGCTGGGTTTATGCTCTTGCAACACCATCTGTGATATACTGTCAGTTTCCAGAAAAAAATAATTTAGACTCGTCCTTCAGTTTATAAAAAGAAAGATCACCTTTACTGCAATGCACTTAGCTGTTAAATGTAATTTAATAACTCAAATATTTAAACTGATCAAAAGTAACAGTAAAGACATTTGTTACAAAAAAAAAACTTATAGTCATCAAATAATCCTTAAATGATTCACTTTTCCACAAAACTCAGCACAACAATTTTCAACATTGTTCATAATCATAAATGTTTCAAATCAGTATATTAGAATGATTTCTGAAGGATCATGTGACAATGATGCTGAAAATTCAGCTTTGCATAAATTACATTTTAAAATATATTTCAATAGTAAGCACTTATTTTGTAATAATATTTCACAAAAATACTGTACAATAATTTTTTACTGTATTTTTGATAAAAAACAGAAAAACTCAGATTTTTTTTTTTTACTCAAACATTTAAACTAGTGTATATTAAACTTTTTTTTGTTTCTTGCAAATTAGAGTTTCAGTTGTTGAGTACTAATTTTTGACTATGTGCACTGCACACAAAAGAGCCGTAATAATAATGGTGTATTTTTAATATGTAATTCTGTTGATTAAAATATACTGCCATTATAAAGCCATTCTGTATTAGTGTTATTATTTATACTAATGTATTATACTGTAATTATCTTACAATTCCCCCCCACAAATACAGACAGACTCTATTGCTCTAAATTTCTTAGTCTTCTTGGGTTTATGGGGGTCTTCGGTTTATTTACATTCTAACCTACTCCAACATTAGCGGCTCTCTGTTCCCAAATAACAAGGCCAAGAACCTAAACATTTCCATCTGTTTATCAAAACAGCCGCTTGGAAACCCATCGAGAGGTCGAAAAAAATCAGAGGATGTACTGTTCAATCCGATGAGAGGTGACAGTATACATCTCCGCCCACAATTAACACATCTCTCCCTCCCTCTCTCTCTCTCTCTGGCTGGCTGTGATAATGCCTGTTGTCAGCTGTGACATTCAGAACAGAGGGAAGACCCCAGAGGAGTGACAGAGAGAGCGAGAGAGGGACATGATGGACAGATTTACCCCTCCTTTTCTGACTATCTTCCACTGATCCACTAATACTATGCTAATTACCCACTCCAAACACTGCTGTTCAGTCATACACGGCATAAAGAAGAGTTTAGGCTTTAATGTGTCATGTTACGCTGGGATATTTCAGCTTATTGCACAGCTCTCTGGAATACTTGTTTCTGGTTATTAATGAAGAAATTAACCCTATATCTTATCTCAGTTTAAGTCTAAATATCTGGACATTTTATTTTCCAGAGGCTTCTCTTTCACAGCTCAGGAGATTTAAGAGTTAAAGTAAAAATAAGGGAGAGCTTTGGGACACACTTTATTTTACTGTGTTGATGATGCCATGTATTTAGATAAATAATAGAATAATTCTAATTAACAACATGCACTTGGTGTGTTGTTGTTATTATTATTATTAATTTTGAGCTGCTTGTAATTGCATATAGTGCTCTTTATTAATGCAGTAGTTAATTAGTATGTAATATAGACACCATAAAATGAAACTTTTGTTTCTCTAAAATCTTTATACAAAAAGTGTCAAACTATAAAATGAAGAAAGATATTCAGATAGTTTTGTCTCTGGGAAATTTGATGTAAAATGTTTAACTTTCACATTGAAATCTGACTTTCGTTTGCAAACATTCATATCTTATAAAATCTCAGCAGAGTTTGAAACAGGGGACATAATGTGATGTTATTAGATTCATTTTCTCATGTGAAAACCCAGAGAAGCTGCAAACTTAACTAAAGTTATTATTTGCTTAATTTATTTTGCAGTTCAATCTTGATGTCTGAGAAGAGACAGTGGAGATATTAAAGCATTTCATTTCATTTGATGTTATTTTTTAACCTGTGAGCATACTTTGCAGTTTTACTTTACATCTTCACAGTTTACAGCTACAATATAAGAACAAAAATCAAATAAAATAGCTGTGAATACTGATAGGATGCAGAAGTGTGTGTGTGTGTGTGTGTGTGTGTGTGTGTGTGTGTGTGTGTGTGT
>NW_015554266.1:525929-563429 GCF_001515605.1 Sinocyclocheilus anshuiensis | reverse complement strand
TTACAATTTTAAGATTTTAAGAACATTTACGTACCCCAAATAATGCAAATAATCTAAAAAAGAGAGAGAAAAAACTTTATGTGAGGGAAAAAAAGAATTATTATTCTAACACCATTACAAATGTCTCCAAAGTTTTCACACTTTGTTATGTTGAAATAGGGGAAGTATTGGGAGTGTGAAATCTTTGTCTTCGAGGGGCGAACCCTTCCCGCTTCCAGACATCAGCGTACCTCCACAAGCCCGGTGAAGAAAAACACAGCAGCCGCAGGGAGAAAGTGAGACGCAGCCGACGTTTCCAGTTCAGAAAAGTGCGCTGTGCTCCCTTGAGAGTCTGTCTCATCTCTATGATGGCCAATAATAGCCCATTGTAGTCAAATGCTCCTTTTCCTCCTCTCGACAGAATGAGGACACCTTATTTACAGAGGACAGGACAGTACTAGCAGAACAGCCCCTCTCCCCACACGGAAATACTGCTGACAGAGAGAGACACACAGAGAGAGAGCGAGAGTCAGTGAGCACTTTTCCAGTAAAATCTTGGCTTTCTCCTTCAAGGAGATGTTGCACATCTTTATATTTATAGTTGCGTTTAGGAACATTGGGACCTGTGACTGGATCTGCCACACCTTCTCAAACCCGACCAAACACTGCTCTTCCACTTCTGAAGCCTCACCATCAGCGGCCACACTCGCGGTTCTGTGTCTTATGTGCTCTACAAACAAATACACAAGTTTGAAAATTACTATCACGACTATATATTACTAACACAGCCAGTAGCCAGAAATCACTGTAAATCTAAACTAAATGCTTGCTTAATTTCTCACTTGGCAATTTGTTCACTTGTAGATACATGTTTTACACTTTATTTTACAATGTTCGTGTTACAGTGTAATTGTATTTAAGTACCGAGTAATATTAATAACCCACATGTACTTTCTATGGTTAGGATTCGGGTTTGTTTTAGGGCTATTGCATGCATTTACACTCTACAAAATGCTGGGTTAAATACAACCCAGTGCTGGGTAAAATAGGGACAAACCCAGCAATTGGGTTGTTTTGACCCAGCGGTTGGGTTACTAACCAGAAGTTTTGGTTAAACATTTAACCCAACCGCTGGGTCAAAACAGCCCAGTTGCTGGGTTTGTCCCTATTTTACCCAGCACTGGGTTGTATTTAACCCAGCATTTTTTAGAGAGTATGCATAATTTACTGTTATTACTATAACATGTATCAAGGACACTGCAAGATAAAGTGTTACCGATATGTGCATTGATCTGTATTTTTGATGTTCATATGTAATCAGTAACATAATACTCAACCTACACACCGTCATGGCAATTCGCAACTATTTTACATTTTGGCAAATTCGTATGATTTTGAACAGTCTCATTTGTACGTTTTAGTATGATCTGCTTAATACTGATAGGTTTATATGTGGAACTTCATATGTTTAGTGAATTTCTAAATATCGTACAAATGTTTCTAAAATCAACACCTTGTAAAATTGTTACGCTTTCTTATGAGATCAGGTTGAATAAACTTTACAAGAAATGCTAGCAACACTTTGCTAGATGTATAGACGCAACACCTTATAATACATCTCATTGTTAGTTACAAAAATAATTGTACCAACAGTTGCAACACATTTCACTTGTTTGTTTCTTACTTCTGTACAATACATACTAACCCTAAACCTAAACCTTAACCCATATTAAGTTCAATTACTTGCCTATTTCTAATACTTTCTTGAGTCAGTACACTGTAATTACGTTGTAAGTGCTCATTCTGAGAAAGAAAATGCATCCATTAACACTACTGCATAGTTTATTATTGCTTTCAATCAACTGAAATTGCTTAACAAGCTCATTGTTTTTCCTGTTGATGTATTTCCAAATGAAACAGCAAGCTGGGGTGGGACATATCAAAGAGTTTGTCCCTTTGTAAGTTAACCATGATTTGTCACTTGATTTGCTCATCAGAGCCAAGTGAGAGAATTTGACTGAACAAATATTTGGATATGCCTTTTAAGCGCTGGATCAGTCATCAGTATTTTTGTTGTATTTTTTGGTTTCCTAGAGCACCAAGACTGTAAATTTTAATGTATACTTTTGGCCAAGTTTTAGGACTACACTAACAAACATGGCCTAAAAGCAAGCAGACATGAATTAAAGCAGCACTATGTAACTTTTGGCGCTCTAGCGGTTAATAAACAGAACTGCACACATCCCGCGGAAGAACATTCCAACCGGAGCTACTTCTCTAAGTTTATGTCTCTGGCGATTCACGCAGGTATGTGTTACTCCGCAGCGGTGACGACCCGACCAGGCTACAATAGTCCAAATATAAGTACTTATTATAAGTGTACCGTAGAGATTCGGAATAAGACAAAAACGCGGTTTGGAAGATGAATTCATGATGTACTCGCTCATTATATATATATTTAGCAAATTTTGAACACAGAAAAAGTTACATAGTGCTGCTTTAAAAGCCAAAATCCTAATATTTTCATTTCATGTTTTTTTTTTTTAAGAGTATAATGAACATGATTAACACTTGCACACGTAATATTCTGTGTTGCAATTGGTAACTAAAATTAAAACAAATACATGTTTTTAAAATAAATGATAAATATTAGAAAAAAAAAAGACTTACATAAAAAAAACACCTAAATTAAAATGAAAAAAGTTGAAGTTTAAGTACTAAAAGTACTACAACTGAAATAAAAACAAATTAGCTATAAAAAGCTAAATGTAAATATATATGTTAAAAAATAAAATATTAAAAATAAATAATAAAAGAGCCAAAAGCACATACAACGTAAGCTAAAATGAAAACTGAAAATACAAAATTAATAAAAAACGAATTAAAAATCTCAAATATTCTATAATTGTACATAAAAAATAGTAAAATAACAGGTAATAATGTTATAATTCATTATATTTTAATACATTATATGTCTAACACCGCAAAGGAAAGTATTATTATATATTATGGTTGTCAAATCGAGTAATCGTGACTAATCGCATCCAAAATAAAAGTTTGTGTTTACATAATATGTGTGTATATTATATATAAATATAAATATATACATGTTTGAGTGTGTATATACATATACATATACACAGTACACACACATATATAATGTAAACACAACATTTTATTTTGGATGCAATTAATCACGATTAATCGATCTGACAGCCCTATTATATTAGTATAAAGTATTTACGTATAAAATGCATAATTCAAGATTCAAGTCAGGTGATGCTGAAACATCTTTAAACAATAATATTCTCTCAATGTTAGATTATTAATAGTGATAACCAAAGGTAGAGGAAGTGTGTATTTAGTGTGTGTGCTTGTCTGTGAGTGAGTATTAGAGCAGAGAGGGCGCTCCATTATCCCAACATCCCCTAATCATTACACTCACCCTGCATATTATTAAGGGGAAATGTTGCATCACACACACACACACACACACACACACACAGCTTGCTGGAGCTGGGATTTGTAGGAAATAAGTCACATCCTAAATTGCCTGGGTAGCCATCTTTGATGGTGCCCTGCTGTTTTCCTCCTCTCATAATCCCAGTGGTTCCTCAATTTAGAGAGGCCCTCGTGAACCTGTCCCTCGCACAAACACACTATAATGGCTAATTATGGAGTGTGTGAGGATATCGAGCCGTCTGGCTCTTTTGACATCCCTGTCACAGGCGGAGGGGTCACGGTGAGTGGCAGGTCGCGGGACGTCAGGGGTTTATCTGTCTCTCTGATCTGTTACACTCTCTCAGCACTACTTAAGTGGATTCGCAAAACCTCCTGCTATCAAAAGCACAGCTCAAGCCTGACTGAAGAGATAAAAGTACAGTTTAAAGATCTTCATGCAGTATTTTATCTCCTACAATCGCTCAAACATTAAAGGCCCTTTCACGGGACTCATGACAGAGCTTCAGCATGACAGCCAACATTTTTGGCCTCTGAATGTATCTTTGCCAACTTGTTTTCAATTGCCAGCACCTTACAAAAAATCAAATGTCATGCACATTGTTTTATAATCACTGCCACTTCATATACTTCTACGCATTGCAGAAAGCTATAAGAAGAAGATGATGAAGAAGAAGAGCCTCATGAAGAGCCTTAACAGCCAGAAAAATTACTGTAAAAGATTTTAAAAGATTACTTTAAAATCTTCAAAATATTTTAACTGTCGTTTGGCAGTTAGTCAAACATCAACTATCTGAAAGACTTTTTAAACAGAACATTAGGAATGCACCAATATGGAAGTTTTGGCCATAATAATAATAATAATAATAATAATAATAAAACAATTTAAAAACAGGTAAAACTGCAGGAAAAAATCTTTCTAATCCTACAATCTAATCAAACAAACAAACAAAAAAACAAGCTTATACATGCTTATGGGCAATTTTCTTTTATAAAAGTTAAAAGGAAAATATAGTTTCACAAATATAAAAAATAATTAATAAAATTTTTGAGTGCCATGAAAAATAAAATCTTAGTCTAAAAATGTAAACATTTTCTTTTATTTGTGTTTTGTATAGGTAGGCCAACTAGAAATAATATGCCGTCCCATGATATTTCAGAGACAAAATTCATATTTAGTAAATAGATTGGCCTATTTTACTTAAATGGACAGTACATATAACATTAAACATTCCCATGTAAGGCTGATACCGATATGACTGACCAATATATTGTGCATTGATACATAACATCATCAAAAAAGTATACTGTTTGATACGGATCCTGAATGGAAACTTCATGATTAATGTACTGTTGCTATAGTAACCTTATCATAGTAACATGTAGTTTGTTTGCAAGCATCTACGCTACCATTCAAAAGTTTGAAGTTGGTATGACTTTTAATGTTTTTGAAAGAAAAACATCTCTTATTCTTACCAAGGGTGCATTTATTTAATTAAAAAAATACAGTAAAAACAGTAATAATGTGAAATATAATTTCAATGTATTCTCTCTCTCTAATGTATTCCTGCAATACAAAACCTTCAGTGTCACATGATCCTTCAGAGATCATTCTAATATACTGATTTGCTGCTCAAGAAACATTTCTGGTTATTATTAGTGTTGAAATCAGTTGTGCTGCTTCATATTTTTGCGGAAACTTTTTTTTTGAATGGTTCCTTGAGGAATGTAAAGTTTAAAAGAACAGCATTTATTTGTAACAGAAAAATTTTGTGACATCAAAAACGTCTTTACTGTCCCCTTTAAACTATTTAACGCATCCTTGCTAAATAAATAATTAATTTATTATATATATATATGGAAAAAAAAAACACAAAGAAAAACTTTTACTAATCCTAAACTGTTGAATGGCAGTGTATTTGACACCATGTGGATTTATGTGCTAACATGTAGCCTAACTTTTGTGGTTACTCCATGCTGTAAACATTCCTTCATGTAGCATGTGGAAATACTTTATAAAACCCCTTTACAACCCTTTGTTTTGACTTCCTTTGGAGTTCAAACCTGATTGGTGGGTCAGACCCCCAACCCCACTTTAATTTACACCCTGCCCACGACTCCTGAAAGACCCTTTATCAGCGCTCCCAGCTGGAGACATACGTATGAGAAGAAGGGGGAGAATAAAAGAAGGAAAAGACAGAAGAACTGACAGAGGCATAAACATTATTCACTCACTCTCTCTGAATGTATGGTCAGGGAGAAGTGAGGAAACGAGAGAAGAAGAGAGAAAGTGTTGTTTGGCAGTCCATCATTCTGTCAGGTAGGTATGTGAGAGCTCGCCTCAGGTAGATGTGCTGTCAGGTAGCGGATGGGTATTAACCTCTCCGAAAGCCAGACAAAGACCAATCGGACGCACGTTAAACACGTGTGTGTGTGTGTGTGTGTGTGTGTGTGTGTGAATCCCTATGGATTCATCCAAGGAAGCAAAAGTGCAGTCAGACCAGGACACTCAAACAATGACTGTTACTTAGTACAGAATCTTGGGACTTTACGTAAACAAAATGTGTAACACCTGTTACTGTTGAAAACTGTCTGGCTCTGTGTGTCAGAGTAGTGGCATAGTGAGCCTTAAAGGGATAGTTCAACCAAAACGAAAACTCCATTGATAGTATGCAACCAAAACTTTCAATCTTCAAAAAGATCATAAGGACATTGTTATTGATGTGAATCAAGTGGTTTAATCCAAGTCTTTTGAATGAACAAATTTAATTTAGGCTTTTACTCACATATCAATATTGATCAATGCTAAACTAAACTCTGCATGAAAGTGGATCTCGAGGGCCAGAGTTGCCCAGCCCTGCCAGAGATACACCCTATAGCAACTGCATCATCATGGCAGAAAGCTTTTCACAGAGTCCAGGTCCTGTCGTTGCGTTCAATAAAAGTGGCAAACAAAATAAAACATTTTATGTCATTTTAACCATTCAGCAGCCAGATGAAAAGTTTCAAAACAAAACAAAACAAAGCAAAACATTTTTTACATAAGTTTTAGCATTCAGCAGCCAGATGAGGAAAGCGTCTCAACAAAACAAAACAGAAAACAAAACATTTTACATGAGAGTTTTAGCATTCAGCAGAAACAAAACAAAACATTTACTCATTTCAACCATTCAGAAGCCAGATGAACAAGTTTTAAAACAAAACATGTTACATGTGAGTTTTAGCATTCAGCAGCCAGATGAGAAAAACGTCTCAACGAAACAAAACAAAAAACAAAACATTTTACATGTGAGTTTTAGCATTCAGCAGCCAGATGAGAAAAAGCTTCTCAACAAAACATAACAAAACAAAACATTTTGTCATTTTAACCATTCAGCAGCCAGATGAAAAGCTTTAAAACAAAACAATTTTTTTACATGTAAGTTTTAGCATTCAGCAGCCAGATGAGAAAAACGTCTCAACGAAACAAAACAAAAAACAAAACATTTTGTCATTTTAACCATTCAGCAGCCAGATGAACAAGTTTTTAAACAAAACATGTTACATGTGAGTTTTAGCATTCAGCAGCCAGATGAGAAAAACGTCTCAACGAAACAAAACAAAAAACAAAACATTTTACATGTGAGTTTTAGCATTCAGCAGCCAGATGAGAAAAACGTCTCAACGAAACAAAACAAAAAACAAAACATTTTACATGTGAGTTTTAGCATTCAGCAGCCAGATGAGAAAAACGTCTCAACGAAACAAAACAAAAAACAAAACATTTTACATGTGAGTTTTAGCATTCAGCAGCCAGATGAGAAAAACGTCTCAACGAAACAAAACAAAAAACAAAACATTTTACATGTGAGTTTTAGCATTCAGCAGCCAGATGAGAAAAACGTCTCAACGAAACAAAACAAAAAACAAAACATTTTACATGTGAGTTTTAGCATTCAGCAGCCAGATGAGAAAAAGCTTCTCAACAAAACAAAACAAAACATAACAAAACAAATTGTAATTTTAACCATTCAGCAGCCAGATGAAAAGTTTTAAAACAAAATAATTTTTTACATGTAAGTTTTAGCATTCAGCAGCCAGATGAGAAAAACGTCTCAACGAAACAAAACAAAAAACAAAACATTTTACATGTGAGTTTTAGCATTCAGCAGCCAGATGAGAAAAACGTCTCAACGAAACAAAACAAAAAACAAAACATTTTACATGTGAGCTTTAGCATTCAGCAGAAACAAAACAAAACAAAACAAAAAATGTAGTCATTTCAACCATTCAGCAGCCAGACGAAAAATGTTTTAAAACAAAACAAATTAAATGTGAGTTTAAGCATTCAGCAGTCAGATGAAAAAAGTTCTAAAACAAAACAAAACAAAAAAAAATTACATGTGAGTTTAAGCATTCAGCAGTCAGATGGAAAAGTTTTAAAACAAAACAAAAAACAAATTACATGTGAGTTTAAGCATTCAGCAGTCAGATGGAAAGAACTTTTCTCGACACATGAAAACATAAATCAAAACAACATTTTTTTCCATGTGATTATACTCATTGAGTAGCTAGATGAAAAAAAAAGAAAAGTTTCTCCACACTCAAGTAATAAGCTTGAATCTGGAGTCACAAATCAATAATAGTGAGTTTCTGATCAAGCAATTAATTGACCTCGTATTGTAAATCCCAATATAGCGATCGTCTTCCTGGCCCGATCATCTGTGTGTAATTATGTGAGTGGTAAGAATGGACCTGAACACTGAAACAAATACGAGTGGTGTGCTCTCGCTGGGACCGCAGAGTTGAGAAAGCTTGCTTGAGCATTATAGAGTTAATTAGCTGAAGATTACTATGCAGTGTGTGAGTCTGTGCCCCAGAAAGGCATCATTAGAAGCGGTGATGTGCACATGCCTGTGGTGCATTGATCCAGCGGCTCCAGGAACAATACAGATTGCAGATTTTATAATTGGGCCTGCGATTCTCAGATGACTTGGCTTGTGTTGTGTAGCATGTGTGGGGGTGTTGAGCGGCTTATGTTCATGTAGGCATGCATGTGAGAGTGTGTGCATGTATAGGGGAATCTCTGGGTTGTGTGTGTGTGTGTGTGTGTACATGTGTGAGAGAGAGACAGAAAGAGAGTTCAGACAGACGTGCCCTTTTCCTGCCTGGAAAGAGGAATGTGGTGATTCTACATGAATTATGCTATGAGGAATCCCAGATTGACTAACAATCATACGCACACAATGCATATAAATACCAGGTCAAACATTTGATTTTCCAAAAGGCCATCTGGACATTTATGACATACTAATTAAAGGGTAAATATCTCTTTAAATGTGTGTCCTCTATGAGAGAATATGGGTTCATGGGGACTGAATTCTGGTCAGGGCCAGAGGACACCATATTGATTAATATAATATTATTACAAATTTATATAATAAATTACAAACAGGCTCCCAAGATTATTTTTATTTTATTTTATTAAAAATAAATAAACAGATAAATAGACCCTTTTATTACAAACCCTTACATATTATATATGTAAAATGTGTCATATCTTAAAAATGTGTCACGTAATTTTAAACACATAAAAATTTGAATGCTTCCAAAAGTATTACTGTATTTGTATCTTTGATAATTAAATTGCATGATTGTTAAATCTTTACCACTAAAATATAATTTCTTCACATTTTACACTCTACAGCTAACATTTTTATTGTATATGACTTTAGACTATCACAACACTTACCCAAAACTTGCTATATGCTAATGATGTCTACTGTACGAGACTTTTAAATGCTGCGCTTTCAAGTCTTTCTGCACGTGTGCTGTACATTTCTGCTCATGCTTTACCTAACTCAATAAAGGCGGGGGGATCCATCTGACTGTCCTCATCTCCTCTCTCTCTCTCTCCCTTGTCTCAGTAGGAGTCTGAGTTATGATAATCAGCTGATTAGTTGCTGTAGTCCTGCTCCCACAGGCTCTTTTGTGTGTAAAATCCTCTCGCTCAATTGACATGTGGACATCATCAAGCTGATGAAATGCAGTTGTAATGAACAAGTGGGCCGGAGCATCTGCACAGGGACCCCAAACCCACCAGGACCCCATTCCACACTCCCAGCCATGCTAATGCAGCGAGCTGCTCGCCCGCCGTGCGCCGTCCCTGTGGAGCGCCGCATGGAAATGCGCCGAGATGCATATTCAAACAGCACCTTCACTGGAGCACGCCGCATGAAGAGAGACGGAGGGAGGCAGAGAGGGAGAGGCTGAGAGCAGAGTGGCCCATGCTAATTTGGAAGCTGATTATTTTGCATCAGGCACAGTAATGAGGTGACAGTTCATTTGTGAGCGTGTGGGAGGACGAGAGGAGAAGGGAAGGAAGGAGAAGTGGAGGATGGGGCGGTGATGCTTGGCTGGACACAGGTGTTGGTCCGCTCTGCTCGGAGCTGTCAAAGCTGGTCTGGGGGTTGCTGTCAAATTATCCCTCCTATAAAAGGGCAGAGGCACACAAATCGGAGAGGCATTTAAGGAATTAATGCATTCATATTCAACACATATTGCAACCAACATTTCATTAGAAGTGCACAGCTCATATTAAAACTGACGGCTGACCTTTCACACTTCCCCTTTCTACTTGTACCGCTGCGCTTATCACATACGTGTTTGAGTCGAGGAGGAGCTAACATGATAAGCGGCTGTTATTAAACACGCCGACTGACGAGGAATATCTGCTCCGTGTCATTCTCACTTTAACGCTCTTGCCTTAATGTTATAGTGTGTAAAGATATGTGGCCTGTGACAATAGAGCGAAAAAAGTAGGTATGTAGGTGTGTGCAAACCAGGTGTTTTTGTTAAAACTACAAATTTTCAGTTTTTTTTTTTTTTTTGAAAATTAAATAAATCATGCCTTCATGCCTTTTATGTAAAGATTTGTTTGACCCTTATCCCAGATAATAAAATGTTAATCATTACATATATATATATATATATATATATATATAATTGTTTTTTTTTACACAAACACTGACCTTCCTTTGTGGTATGATTTCTACCAAAGCAAACAATTTTGCCTCAACATTTTTTTCAAAGTTAGTGTACTAGTTTACCAGTGTTAGTGAAGAGCTTAAAACAAAATACGAGACAAAATGTGTGAAATATGTGTGAAAATTGTGTGCCATTTTCAATATTATTTTTAAAATATTATTTAATATATTTTTTATTTATAAAATATTTTTTAATTGTAAACATTAAAGGTGCATACATTGCTAGCTATAAAATTAGCTTAAGAAAGACAACAGGGTCATTTGAAATGTAGTCCATCACAGTCATTTCCATCTCAGAATGAATGTGATTTGAGATTTGGTTAAAAATGATTAAAAAAAAAATAAAAATGGGCGCAAAACCAATACAAAACACAAAACAAAAACTAAACAAAACCAAAACAACCCCCTCCCCCAAAAAACAACAAAACAAAAACACAACACACACACACACACACACACACACAAATAAATAAATAAAATAATAATAATAATAACAATAATAATAAACTACAACAAACAAACAGCTGTTGTGTGTCTGGTTGCATTAAACGAGTACTATCTATCGCTCCATCCAGATCAGTGTCAGTGTGATGAGAGAGTTTTGTTCTGAGATGTCTGATTGTGGCCTGTGTCGTCTGGTCTTGAGATCAGGGCTCCAGATGTGTGTGTGTGCTCGGGGTACTCTGCCCAGGTGGGCTGCTCAGGCACTCGCAAACCACCGTGACCCTAGATGTCCCACTTTGGCCTCTTGTGCCTCTCCCCTGTGGATAGGACCACTCTAGTACCACAATCTGTGTGTGTGTGTGTGTGTGTGTGTTAGAGAGAGATTGCAAATGCATATGTTCTGTGTGTGTGAGGTCTGCCAGGTGTAGTGAGTTGATTGTGTGTCTTCCGGGCTCTATTGTACCTTCAACCACTTGGGACACACACACACACACAATCACACTCACGCAGCCACGGGTCAAACACAGAGGTGTGCCGGACCAGCTGGCAACTTCCTGTTCCTCAAGGCACTGAGAGCAGAACCCTTTCAACAGGACAGATGCACACTTTCACTCTCCAGCCAAAACCACATAACACAGACCATCACCACAATATGGGAATTCAATAAAGAGGGCTTTTAGGTTCCACCCCGTGAAGTACGAAAGAACACTTTCAGGAACAACACATTTAAATATACTTACTACACCTTTAACATTTATTTCATGACTATATGCATGTGCAGGTTAGAGAGAATATGTAATGTAGGCTATATAATCAATACAAAATATACCTCAATCTGACCTGAAGCAAAACTAGCTGATATTATTTACTGTACTGGTTAGAAATGATTTCAAGGAATATTTTCAATACTAAGTATCCAACAAAAAATAATGGCAGATTAATATGACAAACGTTGTATGTTGAAAGTGCTCCTTGCAGCAGCCTAATGCTTTTATTTTCATAAAAACCTGTACACTCCCTTGTGAAAAAGTAGTAAAGTTAAGCATACTTTTAGTACTTATTACGAAAATAATACACTTGAAAAGAATATACTTAAAAGCTTAAAAGATACTTAAAAGGGCTTTTTGTACCTTAAAGTACACGTTTCAAAAGTGTGCTTATAGCAACTGTATGTAGTTCTGTGTATTTTTGGCGACTTTGGAGCCCCCTACAGTTAAGTGACTGTCGTAATTGCCGTAATTAGTGACGTGCATTTGTTGTTGCCGTAAAGCAATCCGCGTTTTTCGCGGAATTTGGTACAAGCTCACCAAACTTACATACTCCTAAAAATAGAGAAACAGAAACAGAGAAACAGAGGGCATTTGTCTTATTAGAAGTTATTGTAATAGACAAATTTTATTGAAACTGATATTTCAAGGTAAAAGATTTTTCACAAGGTGCTGTAGAAAATTGCATAAAGCCAGCCAATGAAATTGCATCATACACTTTGTGGGCTTGAGCTCTGGAATCCGACAGCGTAAACATACAATATACAAACACACATTAATTTCTCATTCAACCATAAAGCACACCATTAAAAATGTGTTACCAGATAACCTAAAAATATACTTTATCTAAATAAGCGGTTTTTATTCAAGCAGAAAGCATTATTTATCTAATAAATCGACTACATTAGGTTAAAGCAGCAAAAGTCATTTTTAGCGGTCAGATCAGGTGGCCCCTTAAAACACTGCAGAGCTTCAGCTGAGCCGCGCACAGAAGTGTGTTGTTTGTGCAGTAAGAGATGTCAGAGGGTGAATCGTGCGGGTTGTGATCTTTTCTGCTTTTAATCTGGAAGATTAAAGAGCTCTGCTTCATTAGCATGTGTTTCTGCATCTCCCTGCAGAGTCCATCTCTACACACACACGCACACATGCTCAGCCTATTACCCACTCTTGGGGCCATTAAGGCCTCA
Organism: Sinocyclocheilus anshuiensis; assembly: GCF_001515605.1. NCBI lineage: Eukaryota > Metazoa > Chordata > Actinopteri > Cypriniformes > Cyprinidae > Sinocyclocheilus > Sinocyclocheilus anshuiensis. The sequence goes on along the minus strand of NW_015554266.1, from coordinate 550,568 downwards.
CACACATCAGATACTATAAGTCTGCCTGCGAATATGCTGCTGAGAGAGGGGAAAAGCTAAAGACCGTCTACATTCATAAATTATTCAAATGTTATGTTACTTGTAAGATAATACAATGGCATCCATAAGTCATTGTAACTTATGCTGCGTTAATCTAATCAATGAATCACACGATTATAATAATAATGGAAACGGGCTGTGCTAATTAAGCATGTCCTGTGCATTTCTGTTCTGAATTATTCATAATTGTAAATCAAAATATAGAGTGGTATTCACAAAGCATCTTCCCCAAGTGAACACTATTAACTAGACAATGAAAGTGTTCTGTTTATTTGATCAAAATAGCAGACGAATTATCAGTTACCAAGCAGTGAGCTTCCCATTTCCGTCCAATCACAGTAAAGAGATCCAAGTGCGCCGACAGCCAAGACACACAATTACAGACACCCAGGCTTGTTTTTCTTATATTTATATGCAGTTGCATTAGACACAACTCTCAACTTCTTATACTTATTGTCCATCAAAACACAGCTAGATAGATGCACTATTTGGACTATTTGTTTTATAACTCTCTTCATCACCTCTTTCTCGCTGTCTCTCTTTCACGTGCCTGTTTACGGCCTCCTCAGCTCAAATTGACTTGCTAATGTTAACTTTTATTCGGTTGCTATGGGTTACAGCGTGCTGAGGTTTGACAGTGAGTGTGCGGGCAGTGCTGATTAGTAGCAGGCAGTTCTGTCCATCTCTCGCGCATGGCTGAACCATCTGGCCATTTACTCGCTAATAAGCCCCTAATGGGCCAGATATTCTCAGCCCTGTCACACGGACGAGGTGCAGGATGCCTACAGCCCTCAACTCCTTCTGACATGTTGCTTGTTTCACATCAAAACTCGTCATTTACAGGCAGAGAGCTCAGAGGACGTAAAAAGTTGACCTAATCTACACACACACACACACACACACACACACACACACTTTGGGCTTTGTTATGTGTCAGACAGACTGAGCACATGGTAATGCATTCATCCCTTCACTGTCTCTTCTCTGATCCTCTCGCTCTCTCTCTCTTTCAGTCTAATTTTTTCTCTCGTTCTCTTTCTCTCTGCCACACTGAAGCGAGAATATGAGTGCTGTCAATATATTTGATCATGCACACATCGATTGCACTTTTCCATAGAGAGGATTATATGCATGGAAAAAATACAAGGAAGGCAAAGGAAAGGAAATGGAGACGGAAAAAAGAAAGAGCGAGAGAGTTGAGGGATATTATGCATAAATCTGCAAAGCGTTCACGCGTGCCGCTGTCATTTGTCCTAGAAGCATTGACTTTTTGCTGTGGATGTTTTCAGATGAACTGATCCAGCTGAGATTGTAATTGGTGACATGCAACTTTAAGTTTAACCTTTTCTGAGACACTGGTGGCAAACAATTAACTGGCCATTGAATAAAAAACATCCCTAATTATCAGTCTCATTACGGCTGTATCGGGCTGTGTGTGTGGAGAATGTGCAGCAGAAACAGAACAGAGCTCACGGCCTTCACCGGCGTCTTAACGGCTGCTGAACTGATTAAAATGACCAGAAACCTTTTTAATGCTGAACAGAGGAGCTGGGAGAAACCTCACAGTACTTGATAACAGGAGGTAATAGAAGAAAACGTATCAATGGAGGTTTGTTTCAGTGTCTGTGACGATGTGGCTTGTCCTCACAGATCACTGCTGTGACTAAAGTGACCAGTGAAAATGTTGAGTTACTGTAATGAAGGCCAGCGACCACAGTGAAGTCTACAACCTTCAACACCATGTCAATCACACTGCTGCAGAGACGAGAAGAGACTAGACAAGATGAGACAAGAAGAGAAGATATAATAGGAGGGGAAAAAAGATGAGACGAATTTTAACAAGGAGAAATGATAAGATGAGACAAATATGAGAAGAGATGAGACGAGACAAGAAGAGAAAGTGCGAAAATAGAGGAGAGAAGAACAGATAAGAAAAGATGAGACAAGATAACAAGAAACTAGATGAAAAAAAATTAACAATAGAGGAGAAATGATAAGATGAGACAGGAAGAGCAAATATGAGATTCGATGAGACGAGACGAGAAAGAGAAGAGAAAATAAAAAAGGAGAGGAGACAAGATGAGATGAGATGAGATGAGACAAAAGCATTTAACAGGGAAGAAGATGAGATCAGATGAGACGAGAGCAAATATGAGAAGAGCTGAGACAAGAAGAGAAGAAAAATACAAAAGGAGAGGAGATGAGAAAAGACGAGATAAGGAGTCTAAATGAGATAGTTTAGCAGGAAAGAAGATGAGATCAGATGAGACAAGAAGAACAAATATGAGAAGATAAGACAAAAAGAATAATCTAAGAGGAGAGGAGACATGATGAGAAGAGACAAGATAAGATAAGATGAGATAAAGAGACTAGACGGGAAAATACAAAGAGTGAAGAGACAATACAAGAAGAGCAAGTATAAAAGAGATGAGAGACATAAGAGAACTAAGCAGTTTACAGTACAAAACTGAAATGAGACAAGATGAGACAAGAAGAGAAGAGTGAAACAAGACAGTAAGAAGAGAATATAAAATATGGTACAAGAGAATAAGACGAGACAATGAGATCAGATGAAATGTAAATTATAGCAAAAACACATGACAAGATTGAGAAAAGATGAGAAGAGACAACATGGAAAAAAAAGTCAACAGCAAACAAGAAACGCAAAAAGACAAAAAGAGTCAATATAAGAAGAGTGGAGACAAGATGAGAACAGACGAGACTAGACAAGAAAAGATAAAAGGAATATGAGAAGAGAGTCTAGATGAGACGAGAAGAGAAAATACTTTACCAAAGGACAAGAGACGAGATGAGATTAAACGAGACAAGGTGAAAAATGACACGAGAAGACGTGAGAAGGAGCAGATGACTTATCATTCAAGCAATAAGATGGCGGCTCTGAACTCACTGAAGGGTCTTCTTAAAGCACTCAAGAGGAAATCAGCTTTTCAGTCATCCGCCATGCTCTACGCACCATTATAATCGCCTCACGAAATAAATAAAAAAGTCTCTCGCACGCATAGAAAATCAGAGATGTCGCAAAGCATCAAAGTTTGCTAAGAGAAAAGTTTGGCTGGTGTTAATTTGGGCGAAACAGCCAGTGGCAGGTCAGAACCGCCGAATAACCAGAGGGTAAAACTCACAAAACGAGAGACGAAAATGGGGAAAGAAAAGAAGATTCATGCAAATAATAGAGTCTCCAGTGCTTTTAATTAGGCTCAAACACACATACACACAACTCCGGTAGCCTCTCTACTGTCTGTTAGCGTAACAGCACTGGAAGCTAATTTATGTAAACTTGTTCCATTATGTAGGCTGCTGAGAGTGTCATTACTCCTTTGGCTGGCTTTGGGGCTTTTCCCTACACAAACACCAATTGGGCTGCTCATTTGCTCGGTATGCTGGATGTGTATTCTAATGAAGCCCCTAACAACAACACGGCCTGCCAGGGCAAATTATTACCCCAAAGTCAAAACAAAACAAAGTGACTCTCTAATAGCTGCAGAAAGACCTCTGAAATCAACCATGTATATCTGCCTGCATGGGCTAAACTATGTAACAAAGCAGATGACACGGTTTTGTATTAGTCTATTACAGATGAGCACTATTTTAAATTGTAACGTCTTTATTAATCAGTATAAATATTTGTGTCTGTTTCTTCACGTTCTGGAACTTTAATGTCCCAGGGGATGATTTAAAAAAAAAAAAACGGATTTCAAATTCAATCATGCTAAAACTGTATTGAAAACTTTTCATCATCATAATTTTTTTCCAAATGTCTTTTATGTGTAGATTTAATTGATTTACTATAGGCCTGTCGTGATTATTGATCAATCGATAATCTAATTTAACAATTCTTTGAGATATTCTAAATAATGGTGAAGTTTAAATTTTAATCACATTTTGCAATCCAAAGAAGGTCATTTTTATTATAATTTTTAATTTCAATCCAAATAAGGCCTATTTGCATTAGACTTTTTTGATCACACTTTATTTTAAGGACCAATTCTCACTATTAATAGTTGCTTATTAGCATACATATTACTAGCACATTGGCTGCTCATTAGTACTTATAAAGCACATACATGTATTAATGCCTTATTCTGCATGATCATATTCTAGATCCCTTAATCCTACACATACCTAAACTTAACAACTTAACCTTACTAACTATTAATAAGCAGCAAATTAGGAGTTTATTGAGGCAACTGTTGTAGTTAGAATTGTCCCTTAAAGTCAATACATAAATATAAATAAATAAATAAAGTATAATAATATAAAATAATAGTAAAAAGATGATAGACAGACAGACAGACAGACATTTTAGGCTTTCACTGTAAGTGACATAAACAAAACTGAATTCAATTATTTGATTGCAATTATTTGTAAGATGATTAATCCTCAGCACAAAATTCATGATCATGATAGGCCTATGATTTACCATTTGTGCCAGACCTAAAATATTAGTCAGAAAAATATTATTGATTACATTTGTTAAAGCTGTGATGAAAAGGAGAGAAAGTGCATCAATGGGGACCAGAAACTGTTTGGTTACTCACATTCTTACATTTATTAATTTAGCAGACACTTTCATCCAAAATGACTTACAAAGGAGGAATACAGCAAGCGATTCATCATAAGAGGTAAATAAACATGAGAGTTGCTCATAATACAACATTTCATGTATAATATAAATTATTCTGGGTTTGTCATCATGTTTGTCTCCACAATAAGTAAGTCATGTTATATGATGTAAGTCATAAATACTATTTAATAACTATTAATTGCTTTATATTGTGTGCCATCTACTTTATGATGACTATTAATCTCTACATGAAATGGAAATTCATCCACTCCATTTTCTAAATGCATGTTATTGATCTTATTGTTCACTCAAAAATTAAAATTCTGTCATCATTTACTCAAATTGTTGCAAACCTGTACATTTCATTCTGCTGAACATAAAATAAGATATTTTGAAGGATACCCAAACAGTTTCTGGTCCCCGATGACATTTGGTTACCAACATTCTTCAAAATATCTTTTGTGTTCAACAGAAGAAAGAAACTCATACAGGTTGAGGTTGAGTAAATGATGTTTGAATTTTAAATTTTGCATTATCCCCTTAACAGTTTATTCAAAAATGATTTATTTTGATATTTCCTCAGAATGACTAGTATCTTTAACATTTGTTCATGACAGTTCAGGGGGACAAAAATGACAAAAATTATCTCGTTATTCTTGTATTTTCACTTGTTAACACTACAGTATTCCAAAATGTGTGTTTTAAGAGCATTTAATTTCTAAAAGTCCACCGGACCACAAAAAAAGAAAACTTTTGATTTCTTCTCTTTATTCAAAAATGATTTATTTGATATTTCCTCAGAATGACTAGTATCTTTAACATTTGTTCATGACAGTTCAGGGGGACAAAAATGACAAAAATTATCTCGTTATTCTTGTATTTTCACTTGTTAACACTACAGTATTCCAAAATGTGTGTTTTAAGAGCATTTAATTTCTAAAAGTCCACCGGACCACAAAAAAAGAAAACTTTTGATTTCTTCTCACATTTTTTTAATTCTTTCCTGGCCTGCAGCTCTCTGTCTTTCTCTCTGCCACGGCTCAGTCCATTCTGGACGAGTGTGTGTTGAAATGGAAGGGTGCTGTGGATCCGGGTTTGACTGGCATCTGGGACCAAGAGACTTTCTGTGCTGTTTCAGTCAGAGAAAGTGAGACAGATGGAGAGAAAAGAAGAGAAGAACGAAAAAAGAGGAAGAGTGTGAGAGACATAAAGTGAGGGATGAGGAAAAGACAGAACGTGAAATATTCAGACGTAATCGCTCTCCGTCTGTCAGGCAGAGCAATCATGGACCTTCACAGACCAGCAGCATCATCACTATCTGGTTATGATATGATTGCAGAGTTCTGACCCCGTCTGTGGTGAGGAGGAGGAGGAGGAGGAGGAAGAGGAGGAGGAAGAGAAAGGCCGGCAGGGCAGGGCAGGGCAAGGCAGGCTGCTCTCAGGCACGGGCTCGGGGCTGTGGACGTGTCTGCTTTAATAGAGCGGATGTCACTGCAGCAGGCGGGCTGAGCGGCCCCCTCAGCTGTCATTCATCGGGCTGAGTGTCAAGACGAGAGTCGGGCTTGAGGCCGCCGAATTACAGGGTAGTTACCATAGCTGTCAGATTACTGACAACCTGACACCCCCGCACACTGCACCCCTTTAAGTGTTGCTTTGTTTCCCTTCGGCAGATAGGAGAATTACCGAGCAGTAAGAGGAGAATGAGGGACGGATACAAAAGAAAAAAAGACAACAAATGTGGAGGTTTTAGAGTTGCATGCTGTGTTAGCTTTGTGATGAACTAACTCATGCTTTAGTTCAGTCAGAGACAGAAAGAGAGCAGAACCAAAACAAGAGAGCCCAGGGGAACACTTTATTACTCAGAGCATGCTCTTTCAAAGCTTAGTAAACCTTATTGATTTTTTCTAATTTCACCTCAGAAGTTGTTCCTCAATTAGAAAAAGAAACACAAAAGAGACAAATGATAGCTAATTTGGTTTTGGAAAATCTGATGAGAACTGTTGGAGTTTGAGCACAGTTTGAGACATTATTCAGATGTCTCCAGAAGAGTCATATTTACTAGGGTATTCTTCTGAGGAGAAACAAATCTGAAAAGTAGATGATTTAAATGGATAGTTCACCCAAAAATGGAAATTCTGTCATCATCTACTCAACCTTATTTCACTACAAACTCTTAAAGGAACACTCCACTATTTTTGAAAATAGGCTCATTTTAGCATCTCGCTCAAAAATGACCAAAGAGTTTCTATATTTTTCCTATTTAAAACTGGACTCTTCTGTAGTTACATCGTGTACTAAGACCGATGGAAAATGAAAAGTTGCGATTTTCTAGGCAGATATGGCTTATACTCTCATTTAATTTTCCGTCGGTCTTGTACACGATGTACTGTAACTACAGAAGAGTCACTCTTTGGTCATTTTTGAGCGAGATGCTAACGGTCTAATCAGATTCAATGATCTATGCTAAGCTACAGCTAAAAGTGCTACCGCCAGACCCGGAGATCGGCTGAATGGATTCGAAAACGGTAAAACTCAACTGTTTAACTCTAGGGGAGTTGGAAAATGAGCCTATTTTCAAAAATAGTGGAGTGTTCCTTTAAGACTTTAATCTTTAAACTTCAAAACACAAATGAATATATTTTCGAGTAGTGCATAATCCAGTGATATGGTTGCTTTATATGATGAACAAATTTAATTTAGGCTTTTATTCACATTTAAACACGTCACATGCTAGAACAAACCTCATCGTGCATCATGCGCACACATTTGAATGTCCATGTTTATGAAATGTGATGTGCTCTATGTAAATGTGTTAATCATTGTTTAGATGTAATTAAAAGCCTATATTAAATCTTTTCATCATATGAAGTGATCATATCTCTTGCATTAAACCGTTCAATTCATATGAAATACTTTTATGACAACTTTATGCCCTTTTTGGACCTTCTAAAGTTTGGTTACCTGGACTTTCAGTGGAGGGACCGAAACCTCTCAGGTTTTATTAAAAATATCTTCATTTGTGTTTTGAAGATTAACCAATGTCTTATGGATTCGGAATGAGTAAATGATGACAGAATTCACATTTTTGGGTGAACTATCCCTTTAAGTGAATATCTCCATTTTCTGTCTATGTAATCTTCTACAAGATTTGATACAATCCGTCTACAAGAAATAATTGATATAATGAATAGTTTGCTGTTTTTTTTCAATGTGATCAATGTTAGGCGTAACGCATTACAAGTAACACGATTTACATAATCAGATTACTTTTTTCAAGTAACTAGTAAAGTAACTCATTACTTTTAAATTTACAATAAAATATCTGAGTTACTTTTTCAAGCAAGTAACGCAATGTTTTCACATTTATTCACTGACACCTCGCCTGTCCTGTGTTGAGAGAAATTGGGAGTGAGGTGCAGAGGCACTTCCTTCAGCCAGAGGCTTATTAATTTCACTTTTGGTGTGAAAGGGCCTTTTTTTGTTATTAAAAATAAATAAGCAAGCCGAGCCCAGCATACAAAAAGTAACTCAAAAGTAACGTAATGCATTACTTTTCATAAAAACTAAGTAACACAATTAGTTACCTTTTTATTTAGTAACACAATATTGTAATGCATTACTTTTAAAAGTAACTTTCCCCAACACCGGCTGTGATTGTGATTATAATTCATTTTTCCTGGTCAGGCTGAGGTGTGGATGTAGTCTCTGGATAATCGACACAGGTAGACCAGGATCCAAGCATCACCAAGTACTAACGGCTCTCCTTAGCATACTGAAAACCCCACTGCAAATGAGTTCCACTTCCTCTTTTGTAAGATATTATGGGGAAAATGGGTCTGATGCTAAAAGGGCTGTAAGAGTGTGTCAGTGCTAAAATCACGACGAAGATATCCCATAATGCTGAGCAGAATGAGTCGTGGTAGCTGGAAATATTTTAATGATTGAATAGACAGAGTGGGCCGGACACGGGTCAGCGGACGTGTTTAAATTTTATATTCGTCTCATTCGAGCGACCCTGCATAAGAGACTGTCATTCTACACCTCAAATGAGCACTGGGGTGGATGAGAGGGAGAGAGAGACGAAAAAAGAAGAGATCGTGTGGACATTGAAATTTACATCATAGTCTAGTGTAGTGGAACCACCCAATTAGAGACTGAAGATAAGGGACAGAGTTGTGATTCAGAGAGACAACACTTCTTAGATAAAGCCATACTGCTTATTGGAAAAACGTCTTTGAGTTTTAATATATACCAAATATGGTAGAGGACGATACATTTTATTTCACTTCTATCCATTTCCATATATATCCATATCTACTGTTTGTTCATGTATGGCTTCAGATTTGTTTAAAAAACATTAGATTTTGAGTTGTCATCCGAGAAAACGTCATCCAAGAATCCAAGATGGCGGATGAGTCAAAAGAAATGTCAATGGATTATATTGGTAATATAAATTTATAAAGTATTGAAAAGTATCTATATAATTTTCATGGTAAAGCCGTGGTCATGAATGGACTTTTCGTTCCATTCATTTCGTTTCAAAACGCAAGCCCGTGTGAAGATATTTCGTATTTTGCTTCATAGCAAAGTTCAAGTTTGGTGAACTCTGATCTGCGAATTTGCGTCACGTGAATGCGTGAGACCAATATAAGATCAAAACGTCTCAAAGTGACCTCTCGTACAGAAATATAAAACATGGAATAATCGCTAATTTTTAATGTCATATCCTGCTCCCGCCACTTTTCGCAGCACCGTCTGAACGAATTTCGCATGCTCAAGTCTAGTGTGAGCGCGGCTTCACACTTTAGATTAGGGAACACATATTCACAATTAACTAAGAGTGCGTCTCAATCAGCTCCCTAGTTCAGTAGTCAGGGCACTGATCAGGGAGTCGGCCATTTTAAGGGCTGTCTCAATCGCGAAATCCTTCCAGTTCACTAGAACATTCGCTCCATGAAAAATCCCACAATGCACTGCAAAAACTAGGGAGCATTGGTGCTCACTATGCTCCCTTATCGGAAATTACGTCACATTTCTGAAGCGCGAAACATAAACCACTCGAGCCAACTCAATATATACAATGACACGCGATAGAAGATTTGAAGAGACAAACCGTTTTATTAGTATATTTCAGTATAAACACACATCGCTAGACAGGTAATGAACACATCTAGTTAACATTTATCATTAATATTTGGCTGAAATGTTGTAAGAACATGTAACAGAACTATAAAATCCAGCGGTGACGTTCAATGTTGTCTGTTGACGTTGTACGTAGTCATATCACTGGATATTGAGTAATCACTGTCCCAATGTGCAGTGAGCCAGGGAACTTACCAGTGACCAAATTTGTGTACACGATATGCTGATTCACGAGCTCGGGAACTAGGGAGCTGATTGAGACACACCCTAAGAGTTTTCCCTCACTAAACTCTCAATTTGCTGCTTATTAATAGTTAGTAAGGTAGTTGTACATTTTAGGTATGGGATTTGAAATCTAGAAAATGGTCATTCAGAATACGGTATTACTGTTATATGTGCCTAATAAGTACAAATAAACAGTCAATATCCTAGTAATATGCATGTTAATAAGCAACTAGTTAATATTGAGAACTGGTCCTTTAAATAAAGTGTTACAAATTTCATCTTGTTAAAATGTACTATCTTATCCAAAATTTTAAAAGGTGCTCTTTGTAATAATGTCAAATGACAAGTTTTACTTTAAAGTACATTTCAAAAGTATGTTATATTTTAATAATCTTTTGTTCTGCTTTTTTTACTAATATACAAATGCATGTTACAGTAAGTACTTGATTATAATTTTGACTGTAGTGTGTTACTCAAAATTACATTTAAAGTTCATTTATTTTAAATGTACTAAATTGCAACTTCATCATTATAAATGTGTAATTGCAAATATATTTCAATACATGACATAAATGTTTACCAGTACATTCGGCAGTACTCTTTAACATACTTAAAAGACAATAGAAGTAATTATGAATATATATATACAGTATATAAGATGCACTTCAATCTTACTTAAATGGTTAAATTGCATTTAACAGAATTTGAACTATAATAAATTTGGGTAACACCTTATTTTAAAGTGTCCTTGTTACACAAGTTACATGTACTTACTATTATAATAACAATTAATTATGCATAATTACATGCAAGTAACCCTAAGCCAAGCCCAAATCCTAACCCTAACCATATAGTAAGTACATGTAGTTAATTAATATTACTCAGTACTTGAATGTATAATTACACTGTAACAAGGACAGCTTAAAATAAAGTGTAACCTAAATTCTCATTTAGTTGCAAGTAACATGCAATTACTAATATCAAACTCTATTGGAAACAACTGTGAATTTAAACAAGGGGTATTTTTGTGTGATATGTGGTCTTTGTATTGCTGCATATGTTCCAGATCAGTCACTTATGAAGTTTTAGTATGTTTAGTAAGTTTAGTAACTTTTAGTATGTTTCCTAATTTAGGATGTACACTATGGTGACCGTAGACAACAAGACTATTCACTAGGTTTTGGAAAGCAAACGTTTTTGAAAAAATCTAACTCGCTTTCATTGATGTTTGAGCAGTGAATTTTTTGTCTTAGGTTCGGTCTGGCAGATCATTCCAGAATGTCCCGATCTGAGTCCTATTCCAGCAACTCTTCAGGTATCATTAATGTCCATTAGGTCAAGTATCAGCCTGGCTGCGATATACACGTGCAAATAATAAGGGCTAAACCTGCAGACGACACACATCTAAACAATTAGAGTTCGTTGGAGAGAACAGGAGCGCTAGTCCTTTAAAGAAAGTTATGAGACCCGTCTGCAATGATAAGAAGCCTCTCAGTCCTGCCTGCTGCATTATACCCTGCTCTCACCCTGCACTTTGCATAGCCTAAAGCGTCTTTTAAAATCCCCTTGTAAAATTCATAAAACAAAAAATGTGGTAGGTCAAGTCTAGAGGGAACCAAAGTAAGCTCCTTATTAGCAGCCAATGGAAAACACCCAGCCAATTATACATCCCGCGCGAGGAGGGCTCCAAATCAGCACCGAGGAATAAGTATTTCCTCCCTCTCCTCCTCTCCTCCTCGTTCTCTCTTTGATTTGATTGCAGGGAAGTGGATAGGCTGGGTTTTAGCTGCGAATCGGGAGCTGGTAATTATAGTGTGAGTGTTTAGTGGACAAAAATTCAGTCTCTGCTCTTGGAGCCATTCAAGTACAAACTCATGTAAATCTTCAGTCTGCTACACATCTTAAATTGGTGGGTTTAAGGGATTCCCAGAAGGAGCAAAGGATCGGAGAGGAAAGAAGAGGAACCCTGAGCTCCAGAGATATGTAAAGAATCTCAGGCTGGAATTTAAAAGGCTACAAATTAGACCCGACATTAGTCTCCTCCTTCCACAGAGCCGGCGGAATGAGAATAGAGCAGAATAAATAAGAGCGAGGCGGCTTCTTCCTGCTCTTAGAAGATGACATTAATCCTTTTATGTACAATGACAGCTAACAGGGCTTGGCTTCCTCCCCTGATGCCTGTGTAAAGCCAGGAGCTTTTCTGACATGCTAAGGAGAGAGAGTCTATTACCGTTAGTGGCTTGTGGAGAACCCGGCCCAAATGCAGGAGAACGCTTGAGCAGATAAACGTAGACACCAGTCATAATGTTTGCTAGTTGCTGGGTCACATAGGAGGTAAGGCTGTCGAGGTTTCAGTTGTGCACGAGTGATGAAAAGATCGTCGGATGCTGTGATTACAGTAATTTTACCACAGTTAAAGGGTTAAATGTCGGCAGGCATGCCACAAAGCTGCATAAAACACTGTGACACAGTTTTTTGTAAAAAAATAAAAAATGACTGAAAAGACATGCAAAATGTATTAATAGATTTCACAATAAGAAAGAATGAAATTTAATGATTTGCACTTACAGGTGTGTGAATAATGCCATATATTTCATACTGCATCATTTGTGCTTTGGAAATCGTAATCAGCTGAGGTAGAGGTGTGCTTGAGCAATAAGACCAATGACAGAGAGACTAGACATAGATCTTTTGATTCAAGAACCTACAACACACTAACTACTTCAAACACCTTAGCAACTGCATAGCAACGCCCTTTTGAACTACAGTTCAAAAGTTTGGGGTGGGTCAGATTTTTTAATGTTTATGAAAGAAGTCTCTTGTTCACCATGACTGCATTTATGCAATAACAATACAGTAAAACAGTAACATTGTGAGATATTATTACAATTTAAAATAACTATTTTCTATTTTAATACATTTTAAAATGTACTTTATTCCTGTGATGCAAAGCTGAATTTTCAGCATCATTACTCTTATTTATACTATGATCCTTCAGAAATCATTCTAATATGCTGATTTGCTGCTCAAGAAACATTTCTGATTATTATCAGTGTTGAAAATGGCGTTTGTTTTTTACATTTAACATTTTTCAAGAGTTTTTGATAAATAGAAAGAACAGCGTTTATTTGAAACAGAACAATATAAAAGTCAGTTTTGATGACTTTTAACTTATAATTAGATCAATTTTAATTTAATGCATCCTTGCTGAATAAAATTATTAATTTCTCTCAATCAATCAATCAATCAATCAAACTCTTACTGACCCAAATGTTTTGAATGAGATGTGTGAATATATTGTGATGTATTTTTTTTAATCATTACTAACTTTTAATTTTCTTGCAAGCTTAACATTTGTATGCTTTTGAATACATACATACATTTAGATAGATAGATGGATGGATGGATGGATGGATGGATAGATAGATAGACGATAGGTAGATAGATAGATAGATAGATAGATAGATAGATAGATAGATAGTTAGATAGATAGATGGATAGATAGACGATAGATAGATAGATAGATAGATAGATAGTTAGATAGATAGATGGATAGATAGACGATAGATAGATAGATAGATAGATAGATGGATAGATGGATAGATGGATAGATAGACGATAGATAGATAGATAGATAGATAGATAGATAGATAGATAGATAGATAGATAGGATAGACGATAGACAGACAGATAGACAGACAGACAGATAGATAGATAGATAGATAGATAGATAGATAAGATAGATAGACAGACAGATAGACAGACAGATAGATAGATAGATAGATAGATAGATAGATGATAGATAGATAGATAGATAGATAGATAGATAGATAGATAGTGTCAAACTCTACTCTATTCTATGATTAATCTTTTTATTTTGTCTTGTTTCTTTTTCTTTTTTATTCTTTTAACAATAAATCAGTGATATGTCATTTTTCTTCTATTTGTCTTTCTCTATTATTGTTTTTTTTCTGTCATGGATTTTTTTTTCTGAATACAATTTTATCTCTGCCACAAAATAAATTAAATTGAAGGAGCTACAGCACAGTGTGTGTGTGTGTGTGTGTGTGCACGTGTGTGTCTCTGAACTATTTGTATAAAGCTTGTTGAAGTGTATTTTTGCTGTGATCTCAGCTGAGTGCTGTTTGATGAACATCTTAACCTACTTAGTGCAATTAGCGCTTCATTAGAAAGGCTAACTAACTATTTCTTCTCTCCATAATGATTTGCAACAGTGTGCACATTAAAGTAGATAATCAATGGCTGGCGTTCACGGCTCCAGCACAGCAGCTCATGTCTGGATAAAGCGTCTGATAATACGACTGCAGTGGAAGAGCGTTTAATTGCAGAACGTTTCTCTCAGCCCCAGATTTCTCTTCCCTAATGAAGTGTCATCCGAAAGAAGAAAAAAAAGCTGTATTGATTTTTTTCAGCAGTCAGCCTTCGCCACAAATATGTAATTATCCGTTTTAGATGTGGCAGGGGGATGGGTGTAATCTATAGCAGCTAGCCTTTGAGCTACACTGACAGACCCGTATAGTGCTTTTACCCTTTTCAAAATATGCAGCTCTGTGATGAATGAACTTTACACAAAATGTTGTTCTGTTCTGGAGCGTTTGAGATAAAAACTGTACAGACATTCTACAGACGTCTGCAAAGCTTTCCAAAGCAGGCATGTTTACATTAACACACAGGTAACACACACACACACACACACACACACACACACACACACACACACACACTTTGTTTCACTGTATTAGTGAGCACATCTCATAGACGTCCATTGTTTTATATAACAGATTAATTATATTTTCTGTGGTCTACCGAAACCCCACCCCTAAACATAACCATCACAGAAACATGTGCAACAGACTAGATTTAAATAGAAACATTTGACCAATATATAAGACTTTATAACTAGGACACATAAAATGTCCTCACTAGTTGGTTGTCATGATATTTCATTATATAAATGATTATATAATGATTATACTTGGTTTAACTGATTATACTTGGTACACTCCAAGATGGCGGCATGTCTTTTTGTCGTGTTTTTTGAACATGTGGTTGTCTAATTTTGTATGGTTTTCGTTTGTTTTATCAATTTTAAGACTCTACTTTTAGATAGAAAAGAAGAATTCTAAGGGTTTTAGAAATTGAACAAGGGACCTTCTCAGATTTGGGACTTTCTGAAGCAGATCTTTTCTAAACTGGATCTATGATGTGATCTCTTTTGGCCTTGAAGAGTATCGCACTTTAAGGGATTAGAAAGACGGGCTTTGGATCTTTCTGGAGCATTTCCCTAATTCGGATCCATGATGTGAGATCGTTTGGCCTTGATGAGTACTGCACCTTACTGGATAAAGGAAAGTGCTTTTGCTATTTTATCTACGCTAAATAAGATATGATGATACTTGTACGGGGCTGACGAGACGTGAGACGTGTGGATCCATCTGCAGGCTTTATTAAAGAGAAGTGGTAAACAGGCAGGGTCAAACAATGGCAAACAGGTATATGGCGGGCAAAACACAAGAATAGTCCCAGGGCTAGCGTAGGTCACCGATCGGCAGACAGAATCACAGGGGCGAGACGAGAGGGAAAAATCCAGAAAAACAGGCAAAGATCAGAAACCGCGAAAAACAGGCAAGGCAAGAACAAGGAAAACTCAGAGACTCGGAATGGGGTACGGGCTAAACAATACTCAGCAGAGAAAGGTGGTTAGAGTGGGTGTTATATAGTGAGTGAGGTGATTAGAAACAGCTGTGTGCAATGAGTGCAATCAGTGCAGTGTGCAAATCGTGCAAAGAATGATGGGATATGTAGTCCGGGGTGCTATGCAACAGTTTGTGTTGTGCGAGAGTCAATGTAATGGAAAGGGTGACCTCTGGTGGTGAATAAACGGAAGTCCATGGACCGAATTCGTGACAATACTGTTCAGGGTGGTTTTTAAAATTTGGTTTAGCCATCTTGCAGTATCGTTTCAAAAGTCAAAAGTCAACCCTGGAAATTTCATGAGATACAATTATATCATCAGCATTTGAAACTGCATCTGGAGAGTTTTCTGGGATTATACTGGACATTTTTCATTTTTAATTTTTCATCAACATATTGGGTTAAGATCAGGAATAAGTAAAAAAAAAATGGCATCATTCCTTTTTGTATTATTTATTTTCTTCTTTATGACGAGCTGCAGTGGAGGTTTTCACGGAATAGAACAATTCCGTGTAGGTTCTACACGCTCAGTTAATAATTGTACGAAAAAGGGCACGCTAGAAAACATAACGAGTGGTGCTCCACTATTTTCTTTTTTATTTAGTTGCTTAAATTCTGTGCACATGATAAGGTTTGCCAGAATCATGGTTGTGCAAGAAAATTTTGTTGTTACTCCAGGTAGTTCTCTTGTTTCTTTGAGGACCTTAAAGGAGGAAAAATTATCCAAGAAATCTAGACTGCAGAGGGCGCTCATTGTACTGTTACTTTTGATTTCTGGAAATGTTCAACCGAATCCAGGTCCTGATGTTGTCACAAGTTTTAACACACCTGCTGATTTTAAATCAAGGACTGGTCTTGGGATTGTTCATTTAAATGTTTGCAGTTTACTCACAAAGTTGGATATGTTACGTATGTGGGCAGATACAACCGATGCCGATATTATGGTTTTATCGGAGACATGGTAGTTTTTATTAAAACTAAATATAGTACGAATATGCTTTTATCTAAATCAGTGAAAAATCAATTTGATCTTTTAGCTTTAAATATTGAGGTTTCTAAAACCTGCAATATTACTTTAGTTGGATGCTATAGGACACCTTCAGCAGTAAATGAAACCTTATCTTCCTTGACACAGATTATATCAGATCTAGACCCTAAAGAATTAGTCCTGATCGGTGATTTAAATTGGAACTGGTTGCAACCAGTATCTGATGATCTAAAAGCATACTGTAATTCAATGAATCTTTTTCAGATAGTAAATAGTCCTACTAGACCAAATTTAAAATGTCCTGAAAACTCATCATTAATTGATTTAATTATAACTAATGTCCCTCATAAATATTCCATAGCATCTGTATTTGCAAACGATATAAGTGACCACTGTGTTGTTGCTACTATTAGGAATACAAACATTCCCAAATCTAAACCATGTATTATTATTAAACGCGATATGAAACATTTTAAGGAACAAGCTTTTTTAAATGACTTATATCGTTTTGATTGGGGAAAAATTAATCTTATTCCAGAAGTTGAAATTGCATGGAGTTATTTTTATGAAAGTTTTACCTATTTTATAAATAAGCATGCTCCTTTTAGAAAGTTTAGAGTAAAAGGCAGACATAATGTATGGTTTACCCCCGAACTGTCAAATTTACTTAGAGAACGTAATTTGGCTTGGTCTAAAGCCAGAAGTACTAATCTAAAGGAAGATTGGTTGATTTTCAGACAATTGCGTAATGTGTCTACTGCTGCGATTAGAAAAGCTAAGGTTGACTACTTTCTTTTAGAAACTTCTAATAATCTAAATAATTCAAAAACTTTTAGAAAAATATTAAAAATCTCATTGGAAGTAAATCAAATTCAGATTTTCCGTCATGTATTTCCGTCAAGGATTCATGTAAAATTGTGGATAAAGTTAAAATAATAGATTGTTTAAATTAACATTTTGTGGCCACTGGTACACTTAATAATAAATCAAATAATTTAACCTGTGATAATTTCTCACCTGTTTACTCTAGTGTAAATCATTTTAAGGTAGACCAATTATTTCACTTTAACCCAGTAACAGTTTCAGAGGTTAATAAGGCACGTAAATCTTTAGATAGTAGGAAACAAGCTGGTCCAGATAAGTTGGATCCACATTTCTTAAAGCTGGCAGCTGATTTTATTGCGCCACCACTAACCTATCTTTTTAATCTTTCTTTAGCTACAAAATTCCTTCTATCTGGAAAACTGCTTATGTTCGGCCATTATTTAAAGGGGGTGATCCAACTGTATTGAATAATTATAGGCCTATTTCGAAATTGTCTATTTTATCAAAGGTTTTGGAATCGCTTGTGAATGATCAATTAAAATAATTTCTATCTTCTAAAAATGCCTTCTCAGAGTTCCAATCCGGTTTTAGGAAAAAACATAGTACATCAACAGCAATTATAAAAGTATTAAATGATTTAATGGTTTCATTGGATAATAAAAACCATAGTGCTGCTCTTTTTATCGATTTATCCAAAGCTTTTGATTCCGTAGATCATGAAATTTTGAAGCAGAGGCTACTTAGTGTAGGTTTATCAGTAAATACTGTCGGATGGTTTGTTAATTACTTATCGGATAGATCTCAATGTATAAATATAGAGGGACTCACTTCTTGTACTCTGAATGTAAATATCGGCGTACCACAGGGACCAGTCCTTGGGCCATTATTATTTATTTTATATATTAATAATATTGGGAATAATCTCGCACATTCAAGTTTTCATTTATACGCTGATGATATGGTGATTTACTCCTCTGCATCAACATTGGATCAGGCTCTGAGTCATCTTCAATCTGATTTTGATGCATTTCAGCATACACTGAGTGATTTAAAACTTGTTTTAAATGCGGAGAAATCTAAACTTATGATGTTTACAAAAAGAAAGTCAGCACTTTCAAACTCATGCTCAATCACTACTCTTCAAGGTTTAGAGATTGAAGTAGTATCTAAGTATAAATACTTGGGATTTTTAATTGTTGGATAATAAAAACCATAGTGCTGCTCTTTTTATCGATTTATCCAAAGCTTTTGATTTCGTAGATCATAAAATTTTGAAGCAGAGGCTACTTAGTGTAGGTTTATCAGTAAATACTGTCGGATGGTTTGTTAATTACTTATCGGATAGATCTCAATGTATAAATATAGAGGGACTCACTTCTTGTACTCTGAATGTAAATATCGGCGTACCACAGGGATCAGTCCTTGGGCCATTATTATTTATTTTATATATTAACAATATTGGGAATAATCTCGCACATTCAAATTTATTTATACGCTGATGATATGATGATTTACTCCTCTGCATCAACATTGGATCAGGCTCTGAATCAATGATTTTGATGCATTTCAGCATACACTGAGTGATTTAAAACTTGTTTTAAATGCGGAGAAATCTAAACTTATGATGTTTACAAAAAGAAAGTCTGCACTTTCAAACGGTCACCTGATTGTAAATGTTTTGAGTGATTTGTGTATGTTTCTGTGTATGTAAACGAATGTATTTTGTTTTATGTGTAACTAAATGTGCTGCCTATCTTGGCCAGGACCCTCTTGTAAATGAGATTTTAAATCTCAAGAGTTTTTAATTTCCTGGTTAAATACAGGTAAAATAAAATAAAATAAAAAAATAAATAAATGAGGACATTTGGCCCTCACAAGTATAGCTAAACAAGTACACACACACACACACACACACACACACACACACACACACTCACACAAAGTCAACATGAAATGGCATTCACAACTCATTTTACTTCAGTCATTTACTTGCAGTTATTACAAGTAAAACAATGTAAGGCCAGAGGTATATTTTATTCAACGGAAATATTAATATACTAACATAACATATTTGAGATATTAAAATCAGTTACTGTAAAACATAGGTGGTGCAATAAAAATACATTAATATAAAATCCATCAAAATTTTACTCTCCAGCAATGTGGCCAATAATAATATAAAGACAGAGCACAAACACAAAACACTAAACACTCAACACTAAAATAATCCATTAAACATAGGCTAATTAAACACTCCATAACTACTAACAGGAAATGAAGGTTCACACAACTGGAAATTCGAAGAACATATTATTTTTCTAAAATAAGTTTAGCACTGTTGAAACAGTTAATATCAAAATAGAAAAAAAAAATTCCCATGTAAATGGCTAAATGTTTACTGCATTGTTTTTCTATTTACAATCAATAAATGCTGAATATTGAACGGAAAAAATTGGAGATAAATTAGGTCATTTTGGGAAATTAACTGGTGACAATTTAATAATTAATTGTTTAATCTGATTATATATTATATCTGATGCATGAAAAACAGTTATTACTATCATCTAATATAATTTTGGGAAAAAAAAGGGCATTCGAGACCAATAGTAACTTGCACCAACAAAACTTTACACTCTGTATTCTATTTCTAAGAATATTGCTGAAAGTACAGGATTTCTCTCTCTCTCTCTCTCACACACACACACACACACACACACACACACACACACACACATTTCCCCAGACTTCACTTAGTGGAAGCTTCCTCCTCTTAAACTTTTGCCTTTTCTCCTTTCCTCTGAGCGGCATTCTCTCCCATTTCTCTCTCTCTCCCACTTTCTTGACTCATTCGTCTCCCTCCCTGTCTGAAGTGCAGCGATGGACGAGCGAACCTTAAGCCTACCCCATGCTGTGCTGCCCTTCACCATAATAAAAAGCCATTACCTTGACCGCTGACATGCGCTGGGAGGACAGGCTGGGCCTGATATTTATTGATGAAACTCTGAGCTCCCAATCTGCAGCACTGAGTGGATATCATACAGCTGTCAGAGCAGACAGGCCTCAGAACGGTGACAGCCCTCAACATGGCCCATCTATAATTTATGAACTACACTGAAAACAAGCACCAAACAACAGAGCGGCCCGCCGAGCCTGGGGATTAACTTCTATAGCGCTAAAGAGCAGCGGATGTGTGTGTGTGTGTGTTTGGCGGCGGCCTGGTTAAGGACTAGTTTGATATGGGGTGAATGAGTACAATAGCATGTTAAATATTCAAACTGGGCTGATTCTCCTGAGGCTGCTGGGGTGAATAATATTACAGCCATATTAGAGAGAAGGAAAGAAAGCAATGAGAGAGAACAAAGGCTTCTTCACCTGAGCGCTGTTGAGCTCTGGTCATCACATATATGAGATTCATATATTCTCTTCATTTACGCTCTCTTCTCTTCTCGCTGATCTTCCTTTTTTTTTATAACGAGACAGTGACAGGACAGCTGCACTGATAATTAACAGTATATTAGCATCAAATTACTGACCGACTTTGGCTGACTTCCACTCTGCATACTTTACATCTTATATGATCAGGTTATTAATAAATAGAAAACTGCGTGTCAAAGGTTCACAGATGGTGAAATCTGGTGGATTTTAAATGTAAGTCCATATATGCTTTTTGGAATATTAATGGCCAAACCCCTTATGCGTTTACACTGTATAAGTGAAAATATGTAGTTTTACACTTTTTTTGAATTTGCTTGTGAATATCAGTGTTGTTTTGTTTAATTTTAAATTTAGTTAACATATTTGTTTTGTATTTTTGTAATTTCCATCAGTTTTTTTAAAGTCTATATGTCTTTTATTAATTTTTATTTCAAAAATTAAAAAGTTTTAGTTATTTTATTAGATCAATAATTAATTATAACTAGTTATGATTAATTATTCATATTTCCCTTATGAGCTGATTCGCTACAGCACAATGGTACTATACGCCATCATGTATGCAGTCACTGGAATGAGCTGAATTTCTGTTGGACACAGAGTGAGCTGTGGGATGACTCTGCTCTCTTAATGGAGGGTTGGGTGTGAATCTACAGTAATTAATGTAGAACAGATGTTATCTGCTTCTTCATGACAAATATGTCTGGCCAGGCCAATTACATGCAATTAATCTGTAACTGAGATGTTGATGATATATGAATATATGAAATATTGCGATCAGGAAAACATCAGCACACCTCTTTTGTGCTTTACAACAAGTATTTTGTTTAGGTTTATAATATTTGCATAATTGTATTAAAATATTTATTTATTTGCTTTCAAAGTGCAAAATCAGAAAATATATTAAAAACACAATCAATATAATATTTTCCACATCTGGGTCAATAGTGGAAAATATGATATCCTATGAAAGTTACCTTACGTGTTTCAGAGGTTTATTATCTTCTATATTCTCTTCTTTCTCTTTCAGTTATATGATGAGCAAAATAAGAATTATACATTTCATATTTAGCATGAAATTCATTAAAGCAATTTATGTCACCATTGTAGAAAAGTACAGAAAAGTAAAGCTACACATACATACATACCAGGAGCTTATACACATAACACGTATTTATGTATGCATTTATGTATGTATATCTGCATTTTTTCTATAAAAAGTACAATTAAATGTATTTAAAGTTCATTTTATTTTATTGACAATACAATGAGTAAACAATTCTGTAATTAGTAGATGTGCATATTTAGAAGACCACAGGGCAATTCCATAATGTTCAGGCTTCCAGTACTTTTTAAAAAAAAAAATTTATCCTGCATTATTCACTTATGACAGCTCTTAAACAACTTTCAGCTTGACAAAGCAAAAAAAAATTTTTCCTCTTTTAAATGCTGTTCTTCAAATCGGTGAAAGCCTTTTTATCTCTGGCTCTGAACATTTTGACATGTGTGTGATCAATACATGAGCCTGTGATTAAATTCAGCTATGTTAAGGGAAGCTTCATTCTCCGAGCCTCAGTGATCAAGAGGGGCCTTAGTCTGACGCTTGTAGACATTTGGAAAGCCGAGGATATAGAAGAGCGGAGGAGCCACCCCTGTTTTTAGTCACTAATTTTTTTCCCATCCCGAGAAGCGTCTTATGTCGATAAATTATTCCAAGCTTCTCCAGAGTCGTTACACATTTATTTTGATCTTGCTTCATAATTCACAGACTGCCGCACAATGTATTTTCTCAAAATGCGGGTAATTCGTTGATGCAGAGCGAAGTTATGATTCATTTATACTGCTGTGACAGAATAATACGGACATGTCAAAATGCATTAAAACTGCTCAATGTCTCGCTTTTATTTTTAGATCCAATTGAGATTTTACTGATCTTGAAAAATATACAGTGTTCTGTGTTTACTTCACCTTTTGGAGACGATGTGTTATTGTCCCAATTAATTAGTTATTCCTGTCACCGCAGGCATGGTGCGCGTGAAACCTGTCATCTCTCTCTGCTCCACATCTCCAGGAAGAATGCCATTTAATTTCAGAGTAACTCCTTCATAACAGGAGAGAGTTTTTACTGAAAGGCTCTTAAGCTAAGTAAACACTGATTTGATTGCTCATCAGAGTGATGTATGGTAAATCAAGGGTGTCTTTGCTCATCTCAGCTCGGAGATCGCATGTGCTTTAAAATGCCTTCAGTTACAGATTCAAAGCGTGTGAAGACAGAGCACCTGTTTTGAAGCTCATCATGAAGGCATAATCTGACCATTTAGCTCTCCCTGTGAAATGTGAATATTTGTTTTTATTGCTCATAGATGAGAGCCGAGTGCACATGCTAAATACATGGGCGACTGACTGGTTCCAGCCAAATGGTGATCTAAGAGGGAATTGCAATGCAATGCTGAATAACAGTCTATACTGTATATTAAATCGTACATTTTGGTATACAGTTGGATATATGAACACTTAAGTGTATTCTGATGACTGGTAAGGGTCTCTGGGATAAAGAGACCCCTTTAGTGCTGATAGCGTCTGTACTGCAGGGCTTCATTCTGCAACCTGAAGTGTATTTTTTTAATCTTTCTCATATCTTTGTTTAATTTGCAGATACAAACATTAGTCACTCATAGATTGATTTACTCTGCTGTTAAGTGTAACACTGTGCCGATTTTTAAGTGTGGGAGAGGACTCAAAAAAGTGGTCTGGACACCAATTTGAAAACAGTCACAACTTTTTCATTTTTTCTATTTGGTGACACTATTAGCACAGAAATGACACACTTCACCTTTAGGAGGCGAGTTTCATGTAAAAAGGTGGGAAAAATGAATGCCACCAGATAATAATATATAAAAACAAAAATAATTGTAATATAATGAATTGTTGGACATGCATGGCAGAATCTTACATTTAAAAAAATGTACTTTAAATTGACAATATAATTATTAGTTGGCTTATGTTCAGTTTTTACAGTAGTAGTTCTAAGTTTATTATAATTAAATGGCAACTGTATACTGTAAATAATAAACACGAGAAGGAAATTATTGTAATATTTATACTGAATAATTATCTATGTCTGTATAACAGCATTTTTTTATTTATTGATTATTAATACGTATTTGTATATTAACTGTAATAATGTGATGTCCACAGTTCTGGCACTTAGGTTCTCACAGTGACCTGCAGCATGAATAATTTAATTTATAATTATTTTATAATGTATAATATTTAATCATTATTTTATGTTGCTTTTTATTGTCATTTTACTGATTTTGTCATTAAAAGTTTTGTCTTTTTTATCTAAAATTATTTTGTAATATTGCGGTCATTGTTGAGTTTTATACTGTATGCTAAGCGTGCATGCCTAGTTATTTTCTAATTTTAAAAGTTTAAACTTATTTCACTATAGTGTTGTAAATAAGAAAGACAAATACGGCCCAAGCACCAAGTTGCAAAGGGAACACTAATCACCATAATGGTGACCAGTGTTGGGGGTAACGCATTACAAGTAATGCGAGTTACGTAATCAGATTACTTTTTTCAAGTAACTAGTAAAGTAACGCATTACTTTTTAATTTACAAGAGAATATCTGAGTTACTTTTTCAAATAAGTAACGCGTTA
>NW_015554266.1:524030-525485 GCF_001515605.1 Sinocyclocheilus anshuiensis | reverse complement strand
GAGTAACGCAATATTGCAATGCATTACTTTTAAAAGTAACTTTCCCCAACACTGCTGGTGACTTCATAGTAACTATTTATACTATTATCCAACATTGCAACCTGACAGTAATTCGTTGTGTCATGCATTGATTTCACAGTAACATTCTAATGGTTTACAGTGCATAATTCAAAACATTAATTAAGAATTTAAAAGCCTTATTTACTTTAACCTACAGATTATTTTTTGTTTTATTTATTTTTTTAACGGGACAAGGTCTTTCTAAAGGCATACGCAACAAAAATAGCATGTATGTGTTCAGGGAGCTAGATAGATGGAAAATGTAGTGAACAAGAGAAAAGCTTTTTTTTTTTTTCACCGCTGCAGCTTACAAGGATTTTTTTGTGTGTGCTGTTATGGTTCATCATTATTAAATGTCTCTTGTTAGATGGGACAGGCGCGTTATCAAAAACAGCCATTCATCAGGAGCAGGGGCAGACAGCTCTCATCTGACCTCTGCTGCAATAATACCGCATCAACTAGGCCAACTATCCAGTTTAGCGGCAGAGCAGAGAGCAGCGACCGGAGGGAAGATTAAGTGCACTGCTTCAGCTCTCCGCTCCCCCGGGCTCTTCTGCCTGATGTTGTATTGATTGCAAAAGTTTACCAGTAAGTATCACAAACAACAATAGCCAGGTCAACGTTCACTGAGGCCTGAATGGTTATTCCCTGATGGGAGGGGAGCCGGCAGAGATCTCTGGGCTAAAGCTGAGCCATCATCGGCTTGAGAGAGGAGCGGTTTGGGGTTGGCCATGCCGGACCACTCCTCCTGACATTTAGGAAAGCGATATGTCAAAGCAAAGAGGAGAGAAAGAGAGCAAAGAGAGAGGGGCTGTGAGATAATTATAAGCCTTTGCATTATAAAAGGCTCCATCAACAAACTGTCCTCCGCATCTGCCATGGCCTGTTAAGAGCTCTCAGTACCCCTCTATCCATCTAATTACTACCATATCTTTTTCTGCCTCTCATATATAAAACATGTCATACGCTACATTCCGTAACACAGGCCACTGTGTAAACTTCTGGACAATAAATCAAAAGCTAGATTTTTACAATTTCTGAAGAAAATGTCCAAAATATGCACCTATGAAGCACAATCATTGCTATGCAGTTCCTAAGGTATTTTGAGTGTTTTTAGCACATTGCTATGAAGTTGCTAGGATGTTCTATGATATTCTGGCTTTTAGATATACTTTGGGACTCTCTTTGACCCATTTCATCATCCATCAAGTGAAGAGTGTAAGCTTGATCGCTTCAGAAAGTACACTCTAAAAAATGCTGGGTTGTTTCAACCCAATGTTGGGTCAAATATGGACTAACCCAACTGTTGGGGTCAATTTTGGTTACATTTTTAAATTAACTTTTTAAACCAACAGTTGGGTTAGTCCATATTTGACCCAACATTGGGTTGAAACA
>NW_015554266.1:505515-523088 GCF_001515605.1 Sinocyclocheilus anshuiensis | reverse complement strand
TATATTGTTAGGTACAAATGTACTTACTGTATTTATGTTGTACCTCAAAACACAGTAGTACTCACAAAGTCCTGTTCCACATGTACATACTATGTAATTGTTATAGTAATTACAATAACTGGTTAATAACTAAGTACTAACGCTGAACCTACCCCTAAACCTAACCTTAACCTATGTAGTAACCTTATATTACCCAGTACTTTCTTAGATAAGTACACTGTAATTACATGTAAGTGCATTTACCGTAAAATTAAGTGCAACCCAAAACACTTATGCTGATATCGAGGTGGGATACGGCTAAGATTAGAGACAGGTTTGGGGGTTTAAGGGTGGGTTAAGAGGTAGGGATAGAGTCAAGAGTATAATTATACATGTAATAACAGAAATAAAGTTCAAATGTAATTACAGTATATGCAGGTAAAAGCACAATATACAATAAATGCACTTTATCAAATTATTAATTTAAATGTTAATATATAGTAGCTAAAGACACTTAATATAAATTGGCACCACAATCGTAATAGCAAACAACACTCACATAAGCAAGAAGAAAAAAAACAAAACAAAACTCTGACTGTGATCAACCTCTTCCACAGATCTGTTTGTGTTTGAGGGTCTTTAAGACATGCGGTCACTGCAAGCAGCATCCGAGTGGATCTGATGTGAGATCGGCTCGTCGGCGCTGGACTGAGTGATGGCAACTCCTTTGCCTCTGCATCAAGGCCACCTCGCAGCCTTTCATCACACCAGCCGGACGTGTCATCATCAAGAGACCGCTGCCTGCGCGTCATCATCAGGGGACTGCGGTGCGCCGCTGCGGCTGTAATCATGTGATTTGATGGTGTGACAGCGTAATGACACACAGAGCGGTGGAGTGGAGTCGACACTCACCTGCCTTTACACACCTATTCCAGTCATCCCCTTACCCAGTCAATAAACCATCCTGATTTGCACTTACCTGTTGTGTCTGGCCTTGCTTTGTGACATATATATTCAACAGTGTAATTAGATGAATTACTCTCTCTAAAAAGTATTGCATTACTGACTACTAATTACTTTATAAATCCCATATCAACCTCAACCAGTTGAACAATAAGGATAAACATGAAATTGCTCTTTTAATTCTTTCAAATAAATAATATTAAATTGCATAAATTACTCTTTAACTGACCGAAGTATTTACAGGCACAAGTTTACATTAAAACTGTCATGATCTCCAGCTGGAGTGCCCATGAGCTCCTCTAGAGGGCACTCCATTCTGTACCTTGCCATTCACTCAGGACTCCATTTCCCATAATCCTTTGCCCGGACTCATCAAGTGCATCACCTGTCTCTCATCAGATCTCATCATCAGTTCACAGCTGTCTCACATTAGTAGGACTATAAGAATAGCACTCACACTCTCTGTCATCGCTGGTGATTGAATGTTGTATAGCTCTTCCGTGGTTTCTAAGTTTCCGTGTTTCTAGTTTCTCTGTTTCCTTGCCTTCGTGTTTTGATCCCTGGACTGTTTTCTTGTTTATGATTGTTTTGCTGCCTGCCCTGACCATTGCCTGATTATCTGGATTACTCTTTTGCCTTGCCACTGCCATCGTTGTTTGCTGTTGTTGACCACGCCTGTTTGACTACGCTCTTATTAAAGCCTTGCATTTGGATCCCCACTTTGTCGTCACGCCTTCCTCGTTACAAAAACCATGCATTTTAACATTAGACGTTTTTTTATGTTTGAAATTTTGATGTTTCATATAGATTTGTTCTATAGTCTATACAGTATTTAATGTTATTAGATCAGATGTAACTGTAAATATAAAGAGTAATCCCTTACTATTTTTTTAAGTGAAAAGTCATTAAATTGCAGTAATTATTTACTTAATAATGCATTAGACCCAACACTGGTAGCGGTGTAGTTTGGTCTGTGGCTGTGTTATTTAACTGTAGATTATCTTTAGTGTTGTAGTTTGTTCTGTGTATCTGTGTTGTTTACTCTTTAGCTGAGGTGTTGATTGTAGCTGGCCCACACATCAAGCACTTCAGCAAGGGCCTGAGGCACCACTGGAATTAATTACACACAAAAGCATTTATATTGTTTGTTTGTAGTAATAGTAATTTAAAAAATTTTATAAGTTCTAAAGAAAAACTGTTTTTATTTTATTTTAAATACTGTGTTTGGGGTCTTTTGTCTTCTATGTGATCTGTTCGGAATTCACACACCAAATTTATCACTGGCCCTTTAATGTGCCTCATCTGAGTCCATCCAAACTAGCTGACTGCCCGGGGGCAAATAGCTCATGTCCTTCCACGGCTGTGTGTGAGTATGTGTGTGTGTGTGTTTGTATATGAAAAGTGGGGGACCCATGCTGGAGGCTAGGCCAAATCCAGGGTGAGCGGCGAAGAAGGCTAACAATGCCCCCAGCAAATTCACCATCTAAGCCAGGGGCCACCCCTTATACACACACACAACTCCCACTGGGACAGGGGCTCAAATTCAGTCCTGACTCTAGTAATTGTGTCATTTTGAGCATGACAATTCTTCATAGGCTTGGATAGAGTGTCAGTAACTATTTGCTGAATCTGGAATTATGTCTTTACTGAAGGACAACAGAGCCTCTGCTCTAGAAATTAGATTTAACTGACCAATCTTCTCTGCTTACAAGTAAATAAATGTAAATTAACATGAAAACAAATCTGAATAAGTTCTAAAGAAAAACTGTTTTTATTTTATTTTAAATACTGTGTTTGGGGTCTTTTGTCTTCTATGTGATGTGTGTATATTTGAGTACATGTTTTTGTGTGCACCTGCCTAGGGACTGCAGATGTAAATGAGCAATGTTGCTATAATCTGGCTTGTTTACATTCTGTATTTTATACTAATATTCAGTAACATGCATTGTCCCAATTAAATAAATAAACAAATAATAAATATTTATATTTTATTTTTTGTTCTATATTTATTAACATTCAGATTTCATTAATACTTATTTATATTCCTCTGTATTTTAGAATTAATATGAATATTATTACTCTCACTAAACTGTAATTAATTACTAAATTGTATACATTCAAGGAGAATTTCTTCAAATAATATTAAAAAAAAATTAATACTTGCAAGGATTTCAAGGTGGGTTAAAATCATCAAAATAGACAGCAAATGCTGTTCTTTTAATCTATATTTATTAAAAACAAACAAACAAATAACATTATAATTCTAATGAAATTAACATTAGAATGATTTCTGAAGGATCATGTGACTGAAGACTGGAGTAATGATGCTGAAAATTCAGCTTTGCATCACAGGAATAAAATACATGTTACAATATGTTAAAATAGAAAACATATTTTTAAAATGTAATAATATTTCACAAATTTACTGTTTTTTGTTTATTTATTTTTACTTTATTTTTAATCAAATAAATGCAGCCAGAAGAAACTTCTTTCAAAAACATTAAAACAATCTTGCCAACCCTAAACCTTTAAACTGTAGTGTAGATATGTTTGAATCAGTGTGTTAAAAATATTTTACTTTAAAATACAGAGTATCAAGGCCCTGCTAACTAAAACGGGCAGAAATGGACATTGATACTGAAAATATCTGCAACTAGTCACATGCTGCTACTTAAGATTATCTGAGTTGCTTTCAAATGTTCCTTCTTTCAGATGATAAATATGGCTGTAGAAAGCAGCTGCGCTCACCAGGACTGGCCTTTTCTCATGCTATTGTCATGCAAGCACGGTTGTAAGTAATAATGTGGCCTTTAATGATGGAATGATAGACCTGCCAAACAGTAGTTGTCCTCCCATACACACACACACACCAGTAGGGACATATTAGCATATCCTGCTCAATTCTCAGCTGCTTTAACATAATCCATATTTGTTGGGTAAAGCCCAACAGTGAGCCCACTCCTGTGGGTGTGTGCTGCTATGACAGTCTTCAAAGGCGGCTCTGCCCACAGCATAACGCATGCTTGACCAGCTAAGCAATTCAGAAATGCAAATGGCAGGGCAGTCTCCTCTCTGCCTTCAGCTCTCAGGGACAAATCCCTTTTGGCGAGACATCTATCTGACTGCCTGACTTAGTATTCCTCAACACCAGTGCAGAGTGCATGTGATCTTTATTCTAAATGCTGCGAGAGAGGGAGAGATAGATGGATAGATAGGTAGATCGAGAGAGAGATGAAGAGAAAAGGAGACCTCCTGTCAGCTCTGTGTGAATGTGCTCAAGTTCTGGGGCATGTCAGTGCATACATCACATTTAAAAGAAACCCATTTCAAATTCACCTTACACAGTCACACAAACTGTCAGAAAGGTTAGAAAACTATCATCTTTCTATTGTAACGGTCAGGCACACCAGATTTATGTTGTTGTCTAAAATATTTGATTATGAATATGTTATGTGATATATTGTTCAAAAAGATGTATGTAAAAATGTATTCATGTCTTATGCATGTCTAATGTATCCATGTCTTATGCAGATGTAAGAATAACTTTTATATTTTTACTAATATTTCAAGATGAACATTTACTGGACTGAAGCAAATTAGGTTTACTTGATTATCCATACATCATACGTCATAAAAAAAAGAAAATAAAAATAAAATATGATAAATCAGACTTTTGAAGATAATTTATTTGTTCATCTCTCAATCATCATTGTATTGCATTGCATTATATGTTTTGACCCCCACAATAAAAACTACAGAGCTTTAATCATAACATTAAGCATCTGAATATCATCTTAAGACATATTTTTGGGAGACGAAGCATGAAAACAGCATGAAAGCTGATTTA
Source organism: Sinocyclocheilus anshuiensis (assembly GCF_001515605.1). NCBI lineage: Eukaryota > Metazoa > Chordata > Actinopteri > Cypriniformes > Cyprinidae > Sinocyclocheilus > Sinocyclocheilus anshuiensis. Next base: position 518,299 of record NW_015554266.1, on the reverse strand, counting down.
TATAATTTATATAATTTTATGTAAGTAGTCTGTTATACTGTTATAAAAATCTTATTGATTTATATTACAAACTGTCAGAATGTCATCATACTTTTTAGTCATATAAATATCAGCAACTGCACCAAAATGCATATTTTGCTCAGTTTGGGCCTCTAAATAAAGCTGAGGTGCCCTCCTTGAGCTCTATATTCCTCTATATCATACTCTATGAACCATAAAAGCTTGATGTATAAAATATGATGCAAAACATAAAATGCATATGCAAACCATTTTGTCTAAAGCTTCAATAAATGGTTCCATCTAAAAAAAAAAAATCGGACTATTTTTTTAAATATATAAGGCTTTACAGAGTTAATAAACCAAAGCTACAGTTGCATTTCAGTGAATTCTCACTCAAAAATTATTTTCTCAAAAGAAAAAAGTCATGTGGATAAAATCAACCACGCAATATTTAAATGGGACATGACATGCATCACCAGATTTTTGATATCTGCACTTGTCAGAAAATGCAAACTATCAGTTATTCAGACTAAAGCACCACTGAAGTGATTTCCCATTATACGATGCATTATAGAGCTTCAAAGAGCCAAATCAGAGCACGGGAGAGGTGTTATATTTACTGCCTTTACCTGAGGTCTGTGTGTAATAAAACTTTAACGGGTCCATAAAGCTGTTCTTGTAGCAGATCCTAATCAGCTCTCTGAGCCTTTGAGCAGACGGGCATTTATATCCCCAACATGCTCTTTCACGTCTCGTTCTCTGTGTACAGAGAGAAGTGAGATACTCATATCTGCCAGACTTTTACACAGCACACTGCTTTACAGGGCCAGACTGATGCTCTGTGGGAGAAAAGGCTTATTGCTTAAATGCTCATAATGACCAATTACGGAAATGCATCATCCGTCTTCAACATAAAGATTACTGAGTCCTTAAGCACTTAAAAATGATCCTGGAGTGCAATCGTGTCATGTGTTGACAAGCGTGTGGGCTTGAATCTAACCTAGACGTTTCTGAGAAACCTCTGTAATGCCTTACTGCTCTGATACATCCTGTGAGGATGAAAATAAAGCCATGCAACTCTTTCATGCTTGCAATTGTGTATTCATGACATGAATCAAACTTTTTACTTACAGAATAATCCTTTTAGAGGTCCTTGCTGAGGCACGTAGCTCTATTAGGATTACTATAGCTCGTACTTTGAACAAACACCTCAACCTAAGTATTAACATCTGCTACATATTACTTTAATCAATCTGACTTTACATTTCCGCTTGACAGATGATAAAAACAGGCAAAACAAAGAGAGAAATGCTTACAATGAAGGAGGGACCCAAATCATATAGAGTCCAAAATATTATAGAAATGGCTTTGTAGGCTCTTTTGACTTGGCCAGTGACCAACATCCTAGCAGCCACTCAAACACATTAGTAACCCCATTAGCAACACACTAAAAAACATTTACAAAACATTAGCAACTATCCCTACGGTGACCGAGAAGTGCAGAGCAAATCACAATTCTGAAAACAAAATAACAAATTACAAACGCAAATGCAAGTCTAAAAAACAAAATAACAATTTAGAAAGCACAACAACAATTCAGAAAACATTATAACAAGTCAGAAAGCACAACAACAAATCCGAAAACAAATTAACAAGTCAGAAAACACAACGACAAATCAGACAAACCAGAAGAGGTAGGTATAGTTTGAGACAGCGCCATTGGTTTGGCAAAAAAAAAAGTTCGGCAAAAGGTGGGACCGAACCCAGGTCGATCCATCAAATAGCCAATGACACACGCTTATCCATCTGCGCCACTGGAACTGATGTTTTACAGCCACTTTTAACTAAATGTAAATAGACACCCTGTATTTTTTATTCCATAGTAAGGGTAATTCATACAATACATTTAAACTGAGCTACTTTAATACCATCTCCGAACTTTCTACCAGGACTCTGCTGTTCTTCGGCTGGTTCTTCCTGTATATGTTGATTGACAGATGTCTCGTCCAGTCAGCGGTGAGTAATCCCAAACCAATGGCACTGTCTCAAACTGCTCTCGAATGCTGCGTTTATTTAATCAAAAGTAAAACAAAAAAAAGTACAGTAAAACAAAAAAATATTGTGAAATATTTTACAATTTAAAATAACTGTTTATTTATTTTTTTTTTTGGAATATATGTTAAAATGTAATATATTCATATGACCGCAAAGCTGAATGTTAAGCAGCAAAAACAGTTTTCAACACTAATAATAATAAGAAACATTATTGATAATTAAGCATCAATAATTGATAATAACTGAACATCAAATCAGCATATTATTATGATTTGTGAAGGGTCATGTGACACTGAAGACTGGAGTAATGATGCTGAAAATTCAGCTTTGATCACAGGAATAAATTACATTTTAAAATATATTCAAATAAAAAAAAATATTTTAAATTGTAATGATATTTCACAATATTTTTTTTTTTCACTGTATTTTGGATCAAAAAATTGCAGCCTTGGTGAGCATAAGAAACTTATTTTAAAACCATTAAAAATCTTGACCCTTTGAAGTTTTAACTAGTATTTTATATGAAGAAGAAGAAGAAAAAACTAGTTTAGATTAATTCTTAGGTGTGCTGTCTTCAGTATTATCACTGACAGAGCTGAGGGTATGTGTGCCGAGTCTGTGGCCTTGACTGAATAATCACTGACATCAGGCATCATCACACACTCCTACTGAGAGCTCATCACTAAGACCTTTGTGCCCAAGCACATCTGAGCTTCTGTCAGAGAGCGCAACAGGAGCCGTGTACACAGTCAAACCTGCGTTAGAGAAAGAGTCTGAATCACAGCTCAGATCATTGACCGGTTTAACACAGGAATCTGATCTAGCATGTTGCTCCCAAAGTAACAATGAACATTCAACACACACAAAAGTACATTTGTGTATGTATTGCAACATATATAATGTGAAACACTTAAATAAAAAAGTTAAATTAAATGTAAAATAAAAAACATAAATCTAAAGGTTTAATGTGAATATAAATAAATCTAAATCTTACTAATAAATGTCACTACTTTGAATGTTAGCTAAATATTTAGTTTGAGGTTTATTTAATTAAAAAAATGATTTAAATTAAGGTTTTACAAGAATTATATTTAATTTTTAAGTTTTCGATTTATTTATATTTAACTTTTACTTTAATTTCTTTTTTTCTTTCTTTTTTTTTTGTGAGATTAATTGCTAACAAAAAAAAGAGCCTTTGGGAAAACTGCTCAATTTCTGTAATTGCTTATTTTGGTAAATCTGATAGGTTTTTGGTAGCACACATTTAGTGCCATAAAGCAGTGACATTATTTCATTTATGATCTTGCCTGACTGCTAGCTGAAACTGAAACAGGTATAAAATACTCAAATGGATGCCCAATGATGTTCCTTGTGAAAGAAGTGCACTAAATAGTACTGAATGTGCACTTGTAGTGTACTTCAAATATTAAATGTACACATATATATAAAGCTGTACTTGCAGATAATATAATATTAATTAAATAAAAGGCCACTTAAGTGTACATAAAGAGCATACTTTTCAGGACTATTTTTAAAACACTTTAAAAAAGTTCACTTTGTACTGATGTCAAATTAGAGGTTTTACTTTCAATTATTTTATATCATTGTGTTGTCATAATCTTTTGTCGTGGTTTAAAGTAGTGTTCTCAATGTTTGTGCCACAATGTTAGAGATGCGAGAGGAAAATCCTGACTAAAAAAACATCAAAGTTCTTGTAAATGTAACTGAACTCAAGTTTCACCAGTTTGCAAATGGAGGGAAAGTAGAAACTGTGGTTCGCACTCTAAATCTAATATTGATTCCCATCACTGCTGGATACAACACAAAAAAAAAAAAAAAAAAAAATCATATATTTGAGCCACAAAGACAGACGGTCAAATAAATCAAAGTTTTGGGCATTCATGAGACATTTCAGATGTCAAGTCTGAGTGAAGGAGTTTAGTTAGAGATGGACTCGACCGGTACCTAGTTTAATAGGCATGAAAACAAACAGCACTAAACGCCTACATGGCTCCAGACACACAAACACACACTCCACAAAGTTGAAGTTCCCGCTGTTGACCACTCTCTGTATTTCACCTGCTGAGCAATTACCTGGTGGGAACTATCAACACTAGTATTCACACACACACACACACACAGACACACACACACACTTTCTGCCTGCACACACACACACACGCACGCACGCGCGCACACACACACACACACACACACTTTCTGCCTGCTTATTTTGAGTGGTGTTTGGTTGAAGGTATGAGCGGACCCCTGTGTGCGGCCCCTGCCTGCGCTCGCTACCCTCAGAGACAGCGAGAGGGGTGTCAGGACACACGTGACCCTCTCACTCACACACACACGCACACAAGTACACACACGCCTCTGCATGTCATCAGGCGTCTGAATTGCATGGGTTGTGCTGGAGCAGCAGGGGTCACTCAGGAGTCCTGCGAGGGCCGCAGACATGTGTTGGCGTGTGTGTGTGTGAGTGCGTAACGCATGGACGCTCACAGCCTGTGCACAGCAAGTAATGACTCCACTGCCAGCCCAATAAAGACAGACACAGAGTCTCCGTTTCTGCTTAAACACACACGCTCACACACAGTGATGAGGGAGGAGTTGCCTTTGTTCAGTTACATTGTTGGCACTACACACAAAGGAGGTTTAGCATTCACATACTGCCTTCAAAATGTGCTAAATACTTTATTTTCAATGTTTTTTAAGAGAAAACTATAAATAAGCCATTAGTAGGTTGATTTCCTTAGAAGTTTAGAATGGTAATATCTGTTTGTCCAAACCCTGGAGGACAGGAAGACACCAGTAGACAGGCCATAACAGGACGTCCCACCATCCTGTTAAAGAAACAATCGCCTTATTGCTAAATGCAGTAATGGGTACTTTCATCTGAATGTGCATGGACTTTAGTTGGACAAAACTGAAAAATACAGATTTTTGAAAAATTTGTGAAAAAGAAGTGTGCTTATTGAATGTGCATTTGTAGTGTACTTCATATCTTTAAAGTATATTTATTTTAACTTTTACTTTTCAAAAAGTGCACATTGTAAGTTCACTTTTATCAAGTTTAAATTATATTTAAAATCAATGTTTTAATATTTATGTTCTGCTTTAAAGTAGTACATTTTTCATGTGTTGACTAACATACCAAAGCACATATAGTAAAGTATTTGATTATCATTTTAACTGTAATGTGTTACTCAATATTACATTTAAAGTTAACACATTTTAAATACACTTTAACCATATTTCAAAGACCACAGAATGATTATGACATTACATAGAAAGATGTACCTATGTACTTAAAATGTTAGTTCACCAAAAAATGAAAATTACCCCATGATTTACTCACCCTCAAGGCATCCTAGGTGTATATTACTTTCTTCTTTCAGACGAATGCAATTGGAGTTATATTAAATACAATGTCCTGGCTCTTACGCTTTATAATGACAGTGAATGGGGTTTAAGATTTTGAAGTCCAATAAAAGTGCGTCCATCCATCATAATAAGTGCTCAAATTCAGTATACTCTAAATTGTATTTAGTATATTAAATTGTAATTTAAGCTACAGTATAATACATTTTCATTTAATTGCAGTTTAGTGTCCGAAAACATTCCATTCAGTTTGTGCTTAAGTATATTAATTTAAAGTATATTATTTCCACAATAAGTACTCTTTTTAAAAGTATGCTAAAGTCTACTTCTTTTTCACAGGAGTTGAGCTAAAGTGAAATAATATGTGTTGTCAGATTCTGTTGGTAATTTAGAATATGTTACTGAAATGTTAGTTTCAAACTGTTTTAGGGATTTCAGCCTTTACCCCAAAACAGCAGACAGGAGCTGTAAGAAGCATTATTTCTCCAATTACAAGCTTTTGGGTCACGTGTCTGGAATATTTATCCACACGTGACAGCTTTTAAAATCAGTGGTACATGAAACATGCATGATAAGTTAGAGCAAAAACATATAAGAAAGGGAAAGGACATAATAAGACAAGCACTGAGCATAAATGTTGTATGTGTTTAATGCATATTTGTATTAAAGAGCTTTAGAAAGGCTAAACATAGTAACTACACTGTTTCAAAACTGAATTATGACTTAAATCGAGTTTTTAGACTTGGATCCGTCCTGCTGACATCCGTCAAGTGAATTGGCTTAACTATGCTCATATGTGAAGATTTTTATCAAATTGAAATTCAGACAAAAAATGTAATAAATAAATAATAATTATTATTATGTTTTAAGTACTTTCATTTTTCTAGTGTTGGCGTAGCTACATTTCAGTTGGAGACTTTTATACTATTATTGTATTATTTATTGTACTACTGTTGTTGATAAAAGTACGCCTATCATATATTCCCACACCATTTTATCACTACATTATCAGCTATATTTTGTAAGTTAGCAGTGTGAATTGACCTGCGAACAGGCCTTTCCACTATATATACAAAATTCAAAGCTGTCAATGAGCATGCAAAAAACAAGATTATAACTATAAAATATACATAAATAAAATAATCAACAAAATTATAATAATAAGAAACTTGTTTGTAGTGTAGCAGTCTTTGTTTGACCTGAGATCGATCTAGTTTTGCTGTGCCATGTCGTTCACGTGTAGATGGCTTTTCCATTGACTCCTCCATATGTTGATGGGCTGGATCTGGAAGAGGCTCTTTGTTTAGGAATTGATATTCACTCACTCTCTCGTCCCTTTGGGAAGAGCCGCTGGCCTGCAGAACCTCCCACTATCACTCTGTCCACTCCATCACTTCTTCTGGGCCTCCATCTTTGTGCCTTCATTCTTTTGCTGCTCCTTACATTTCCTTCACTTCCTTTGGTTTCTTCTCTAAATCTCTCTTTCTCTCACTGTCATGTTCTCTTTCTCTTTTTCTCTCTCGGTATTTCTTGCTGTTTTTCTTTTCTTCCCCCCCCTCCTTTCTTCCTCCTCTACAGCTGTCCCCATCCCCCTCTCCTCTTCCTGTCCAAAGCCCAGTGAGACGCCCCACACCTGTACAACACACACACACACACACACACACACGCCCTCTAACAGCACCTTCTCTCACCATCAGTGCCCACAAGAGTCTCTCACTCTTAAACACTCGTTTTGTGCCTTTAAGCATGAGACTTATTGATATAAATAGCTGTGCACAAAGTGCACTCTGTTCAGCGCTGGACAGGCCAACACAGAGGTGTGTGTGTGTGTGTTTGTGTGTGTGTGTGTGTGGTGTATGTATGTGTGTGTATATGTGTGTGTGTATGTGTGTAAGAGGGCAGATATTTAAAATTGCCACAAACTCACATAAGTATATATTGGGGGTCCAACAGAACAAAGAAACAAACAATAAAACAATGAATACAACAGTAAAACAATAAATAAAACAATAAACAAAAAAATAAATATGAAAATGTAAAAAATAAGTCTGAATATATAAATATAGTTTCATATTCGTCGAATTTAAATGATAGCCTATTCTGGTATACTGATACACAGACATTTTCAATATTTAATTAAAACTGCAGACCATATGATGAGCAAATTAGAGAAATGTAAATATAATTGGAAATGCAACTGTCAGTACAAAGGTGTGATGTACTGTAAATTAATTGTAAAACACACACACACGCACACACACACATATATGTATATATATATAATCACTTCTTATAACATTAAGTTATTGCATATTTGCAAAAGTACTTGTTTCTTTTATTTATTAATTTTTTTCATGATTTATGTATATTTTGATTTTATATATTTATTTCCTGTTTGCTCCCTCCACATACTGTATATTAAATAATATGCTATGTCAAATAACAGTGTGAATAGAACATTTACAAGATAGTTTATATTATATTATATTATATAAATCTTGTAACTTTATTACAGATATACTAATATAATATAATATAATAATAAAATATAATATAATATATTATTAAAAGTGTAAATACAATATGCGTAAATATTATACCACATATAATAAGGTATATTAGACAAATATACCTTTGTTCCTTTATTTAACTAACATCAGTTGTTAAAGGGGTCCTATTATGCTTTTTCACTTTTCAACTTTAGTTATTCTGTAATGTTTCTGTTTGAGCATAAAAAAGATCGGCAAAGTTACAAAATGTGAAAAATAATGTGTTTTTCGAACAACCTAGTATGAGAGCCTGTTCTAGTACACCCCCAAAACAAAATCAAGACTGTGTAAAAGAGAATAAGAGGACCCCTTTAAAGCATTGATGGACGATCTGATCCTTGGTCAGGCATTTATCAACCAAACAACTCCATGATTAAAAGCCTGAGGTCGTGACGGCTAAAACTGTTAAGTGGCCACTGGATTTGAAACAGTTAACAGCCTTTATTGGCGTGTAAACAAAGGCTGAGGAGAAACGTCTATCTCTTTCACCCCCTAAACCTGCACAACATCAGATGAATCTTTCCCCATTAAGATGACAACACAATTTGAGCTGAAGCTGAGTGTAAATAAAAGAGTGAGGGGAGATGATACATCAGAAGGAGACCAGCACACCTCCATTACACCAACACATTTATTTCCATCCAGAGAGAGAGAGAGACAGAGAGAGAGCAAAGCAAAGCAATGGACACCAGCCAGGTTGCAGAGAGGAACCCATATCTAAATGCAATGAAGAACATGTGCATTTTGGGACGTTCAGACATTAATCACTCTTCTCAAAAGATACACACACACACACACACACACACACACACACACACACACACACACACACATTCAGACCATAGAGAGTGTGCTCATAAAGACCTGGCAGTAACATACAAGCAGTCGTTAAGCACATAACAGTAGTTTTGTCACCATTAACCAGTGCTGAAAAAGCAATAGCAAAGCCCCATCTGTCGTGTGTGTGTGGGTTTTGTGTGCGTTGTGTGCACTGTCAAAACAAAAGGCTAACCTTGGATCACATTCTTAAAAGTCATTTTTCTAGGGAGAGTCAGAGCAATAACAGAGCATTCTGGAGCGCTTTTTGAGTGTTTAAAAGAAAACAACATCCCTGTGTGAGTGTTTGTGTGTGGAAACAGGATCAGTGTGTGTGTGTGTGTGTGTGTGTGTATATTGACTGAGCTGTAATTGATCTAATAGTTCTCTGTGATAATTGACTATTATCCGTGATTACAGATGGCAGCTCTGTGACCCAAACTAACTGACCAGCAACACAACAACAAATAACAGAAACACAGAGAAAACAATACAGCTCACTAAAACTAAAAAGCTGCTATAATGTGCTATTGTCCCTTCATATGACTGATATTAAATATTCCAGTCCCTTTATAAGGATTTTATAATAAGCTTCTTACTATATTCTCATTATCTGTGATTGTCCCTTAAAACAATTATTATATGTTTATATGTATATTATATATTATTATACAATGCATGCCTTTACAAGTCTGTTATATTACGCTATTTCCCCTATAAATTATCATTCAAAAGCTTTGTTTTTTTTTATTTTTGAAAGAGATTAATACTTTTATTCAGCACAGATGCATTCAACTGTTCAAAAGTTAAAGACATTCTTAATGTCACAAAATATTTATATTTCAAATAAATAATGTCCTTTTGAATTTTCTATTCATTAAAGAATTCTATACAAAAAAAATCCACAAAAAGAATCTTATAAGAATAACATTGATAATCAATAAAGGATCATGTGACACTGAAGACTAGAGTAATGGCTGCTGAAAATTCAGCTTTACCATCACAGAAATAAATGACATTTTGAATCAAGTTCTTTTAAATTGTAATAATAATTCACAGTATTACAGGTTTACTGTATTTTTTTTGTATTAAATAAATGCAGCCTTAGTGAGTATAAGATACTTTTTTTTTTTCAAAAGATCTTAATGACCCCAATCTTTTAAATGGTAGTTTAATGGCTAAAATATGTGTCTGGCTATTTTTATTCCATTTTTTATAATATTGTCCCCTTATTAGGTTATAATACACAATTATCCCTTAATAAGGGTGTTATAACAAGTGATTGTCCCTCAAAACAACTCTCATATGTTCCCATCCTTTGATAAGGCTGTTATAATACATTATTATCTCTGTATAATACTATTATGATTAACTTATACTATGTTATAGGATGACTCTTCAAAGGGCTGTTATTATAGGCTATACAGTCTTGTTCTTGATATTGTTCTGTTGCTATTTGTACAATTGTAATAATACAATTGTGTCCCTAAGACATTGTATACAGAAATAATCCAGAAACTATCATCCACCAACAGTAGTCCATCATGACACAGATCACTTCCTCATCTCAGAGAGTGTATGTTATGAGCGTTAAACCTGGTGCATTACGAACGAGGAGTGCATGTTGATGGTGTCTATTGGTGCGTATCTGACCCTGGCTGATAGGTCCCCTTGATTTGGTTTAGAGAGATGCAACTCATTGTAGCTTAATAAATGGGATGACCCAAGGGAGTGTTGCTAAGCGTCTCTATTAACTCTCAAACATGTCAGGCAATATAAAAACCTCCTGACCCCTGCAAAGGTCAACTGTGACACGCATGTTTACTCAGAGAAACAAGACCAGCTTGGACAGGCCTGTTTTATGGGTCTGCTTTAAAACAGAAAAAAATAAAAGAGAATAAGACAGAAAAAAAGAGGGAAGAGTCAAGGTTTTGTTTCAAAATCCTTGAAATTAAGCCAAACACTATCAAAAACTGACTAACAAGTACAACTAGCAAAGAGCTGTCTCCCTATTTAAAATTGACCTGAAATAATGACTTAAACTTAGAAACATGATGATCTATGCAGTCTTCTGCATAGTGAAGTTTAGTTAAGTATGGAATAAACACATACATGCATACATACATAAAACATTATATTACAAAGTTCTTGGTCACTGTAGCACTATGGTTTTTTGAAAAATACTATAGCAATACCATGCTATTCTTTGAAGTACCTTGAAGTACCAATTAAAACAATAAATACTATGGTACACGACTACCAGATCATTTTATACGTGTTTTTTTTTTATGGACAAAAACTTGTCCAAACATACAATTCTCTGCCATTCACATAACCATATATACAGTGGGTACGGAAAGTATTCAGACCCCCTTAAATTTTTCACTCTTTGTTATATTGCAGCCATTTGCTAAAATCATTTAAGTTAATTTTTTTTCCTCATTAATATACAAATGGCTGCAATATAACAAAGAGAGAAAAATTTAAGGGGGTCTGAATACTTTCCGTACCCACTGTATGTCTTTTCTGTTGTAGTAAACTTGCTCGCTAGCTCACCTGGTACATCACAGCACTTGTGATGCAAAGCGCACTAGTAATTTGTCCAAAGAAGCACAAGTCATGTTAAAAGAGCTCAAAAACTTGTAGAAGCAAATGCCATTGTTGCTTCAGCAAATGCATTTTTGTCATGTTTGCTTTCATAAACACTATGGGTTAAGTTAAGTTTAGTTTAGGGTTTAGTGCTGGTGGTACGTTATTTTCAAACTCGATTAAAAATTAATCTTGTAGCACCAGTCACAAAATATTTCTTTGCGAATTGCCATGATATGTACAAACCTCAGCTTTTATAATACATTTAGATAAGATTACATATATTAAGTGTATATCAAATAGATGCAAACTCAAGTATTAAAAACACTTTACAATAAGATTTAATTTTGTTAGATAACATGACCCAACAATAAACAATAGTATATATATATATATATATATATATATACACAAACAAAGAAAAACAAGTAGAATAGAAAGCTAGAGTTTTTTTTTTTTTTTTTGGAGTAAAAAAAAAAAAAAAAAAAAAAAAAAATATATATATATATACTTGGTACCGAAATACCGGGTCTTTTGACAACACTATGTACAACAATCAATGTAATAAAATTTGGCCTTTTCGAATAAAACCGAAAGTGCTTTTAGCACCACTCACTGGACATTTCACATTCAAAAAGTGTCGCAAAATGTTCAATGTAATGTCATTTTGCAGAAATGTTGCCACAGGCATGTTTTTCCAAAGAGCCTTACCATCTGATCAATACACCATCATACTGCCACAGGACTCCTCCTTCATCTACAGGTGAGTCATACACACTTTCTGATCTCAGATCAGCTAGAATCAGCAGAACCACACACAGTGAGATGTGGAGCCTAACATGATGCAGTCACAACATTAACTGGCATTAATGAACTGTTTGCTTATGCAGTAATAATTAACTTCCATTACATTACTCTGTGTGATTACTTTCTTAATTGCCTGAATTATTCATCAATTTAATATCTAATAAGCAGACTCAGACATTAGACAGTGTTCAGAAACAAATTGCTGACTCTTTCCGTGGTTTAATTAAAGACAGCGCCGTAAATGAGAGCGTGTAGGATGGATGTCTCCCAGTGATTTCCTGCGAGCTTAAATATGCAATTTATTATAAACACACATAAAACTCAAGTCTCGCCTCAGGAAGGTAAACCACAAGATGCCAATTACAGCATGTAAGCAGCCCCACCACTGCTTTTTACAATTCAGATTAATACATGTATTCAGGGAAATTCAATTTTGCATTATGCAAATGCCCTTACATGTCATTTTTAAGTTGGTAAGTTTCATGTCTTTAATGGTGGCAAATAAACAGGAATCCCTCCCAAATGGCATGTTCTTATTGAAAGGAGGGGCCACTGCTGATATTCCAAAACACACACACACA
>NW_015554266.1:497431-505369 GCF_001515605.1 Sinocyclocheilus anshuiensis | reverse complement strand
ACACACACACACACACACACACACACACACACACACACAGTAAATTATTGATTAGCCCCAGTCTTCGTTGTTAAATAACATTTCTTGTCAAACACTCTGTGACCTTGCGTTGTCTCTGCTGTGTGTGACGTTAATTATAGCCTCGGTATCAGCCTCATCTTTCTCAATTAGGCCATGCACAGAAAACAGACAGACTGATCTCATCTTGAGCACTTTACAGAGTGTCTTATACCGAAGCTTATTAAGAGTCCTCCACTCCAAACACAAAATCGTTACCTGCATTGACACACACCCCTCTGCTGTGTCTTAATTTCAACCTCTGCTCAAAAAGTGATACATTTACATTATCGGGGAAATCAATACAATCAAGCAGCATCTCAATGGGAAAAATTGGGGTGCACAAACTAAAGTCATGCTTGTATGCCGGTAGGGCTTGGTATCGAGATTGATGTTTTTTAAGCACTGAATGAATTGCCTCGATACCATTGAGTATCGGAAAATGTCTTGTCGTTCAGTACCAAATTTTGATACCTAAGGGGTTAATCAAGGAAAAACACTAGGTGTGTTCGACTTGACGCGGCGCTGCACAGATCGATCAGTGTTTGATATCAAAGTACCACAAGAGTGATTCAAAAGCTTACAGAGCAGTCTGCTCTCTATAACTCTCGCGGTACTTTGATGTCATACACCGATCGTCTGCGCAGCCCTGCATCAAGTCGAACACACCTAGTTTATGCCAATGCCCAGAGATGTGGCTCACACGTGAGAATCAGAATCAGAAAGAGCTTTATTGTCAGGTATGTTTACACATACAAGGAATTTGTTTTGTGACAGAATCTTTCACAGCACAAACAGAATGACAGTGACAAGACAAGATACAGATAACAAAAAAGAATAAAAATACTATAAATAAATAGGAAATAACAATATACAATAAATATTTTAAAAATACACAAAATACAAAGTAGACAATAGATGGTATTTGTGTGTACAGGTGTGTACAGAATGATTATGCCAGCTCTCAACTCACTCTGGATGAGTGCAGTTCTTGGAGAGTAGGGAGGGTTGTACCAGTGATTTGCTCAGCAGTCCGGACTATCCTCTGTAGTCTTCTGAGGTCTGATTTGGTAGCTGAGCTGAACCAGACAGTTATAGAAGTGCAGAGGACAGATTCACTGACTGCAGAGTAGAACTGTATCAGCAGCTCTTGTGGCAGGTTGAACTTCCTCAGCTGGCGAGGGAAGTACAGCCTCTGCTGGGCCTTCTTGGAATTCACACTTCAGGTCCTGAGAGATGGTGGTGCTCAGGAACTTGAATGACTCCACTGTTGTTACAGTGCTGTCCATGGTGGTGAGTGGGGGGAGTGCAGGGGGGTTCCTCCTGAAGTCCACTCATCCCCCCACTCATCATCTCCACTGTTTTTAGCATGTCCAGCTCCAGGTTGTTGTGACCGCACCAGGCAGCCAGCACTTTAACCTCCTTTCTGTAAGCAGACTCATCACCGTCCTGGATGAGGACGAGCTGAAGTCCACAAACAGGATCCTCACATAAGTCCCCGATTTGTAAAGATGTTGTAGGATATAATGCAGTCCCATGTTGGCTGCATCATCCACAGACCTGTTTGCTCTGTAAGCAAACTGCAGGGGGTCCAGCAAGGGTCTAGTGATGTCCTTCAGGTGAACCAGCACCAGTCTTTCAAGCGACTTCATGACCACAGATGTTAGGGCAACAGGTTTGTAATCATTTAGCCCTGTAATTTTGGGTTTATTTGGGAAGGGGATGATGGTGGAGCATTTGAAGCAGGAAGGGACTTCACACAGCTCCAGTGATCTGTTGAAGATCTGGGTGAAGATGTGGGCCAGCTGGTCAGCACAGGTTTTCAGACAGGCTTGTGTAACACCGTCTGGGCCTGGTGCTTTCCTTCTCTTCTGTTTCTGGAAGACCTGTCGCACTAGATCGTTTTCAAAGACCTGGAGTGCAGGAGGGGGGAGAGGGGGTTGCTGTAGGTGTTAATAGATCCATGGAGAGAAGGTCAGAATGGGTGTGGTGTGTGAGACAAGGTTGTTCAAACCTGCAATAAAACTCATTCAAATCGTCAGCCAGTTGTTGATTCTCCACAGTACAGGGGGATGGTGTCTTGTAGTTGGTGATGTCTTTCAGTCCTTTCCACACTGATGCAGGGTCACTGGCAGAAAACTGGTTTCTCAGCTTTTCAGAGTAGTTCCTTTTAGCCAATCTGATTTCCTTGGTCAGTGTGTTTTTGGCCTGTTTATATAAGACTCTGTCCCCATTCCTGTAGGCATCTTCTTTGGCCTGACTGAGCTGTCCGAGTTTTGCAGTGAACCACGGTTTGTAATTGTTGTAAGTTAAATGAGTTCTGGTAGGTATGCAAATATCCTCACAAGAAACTGATGTACGATGTTACAGAATTCGTGGGCTCGTCCAGATCAGTGTCAGCAGCTTCAAAACCACTCCAATCAATGAAGTCGAAGCAGGCTTGTAAATCCCCCTCTGCTTCATTAATCCATCTTTTTACAGTCCTTATTACAGGTTTAGCTGATTTCAGTTTCTGCCTGTAGGTCAATATAAGATGAACCAGACAGTGATCAGAGAGTCCTAAAGCTGGGGACAGAGTGATATGCATCCTTTATTATGGTGTAACAGTGGTCCAGTATATTACTGTCTCTGGTAGGACATGAAACGTGCTGTCTGAATTTTGGCAGTTCACGTGTGAGGTTTGCTTTATTAAAGTTCCCGAGAATGATTATAACAGAGTCAGGATGTTGTTGCTCTGTGTTTGCGACCTGATCAGCCAGCTGGCAATGAAGAGTGCTTCTAGATCAGGACAGCACATCTTCTTCAACGCTGTTACATCTGTACAACACTTTTTGTTGATGTAGAAGCATGTCCCACCACCACGCGATTTCCCTGTTGATTCTGCATTGCGATCCGCTCTGAACATCTGGAAGCCCGGCAGATGTAACACGCTGTCCAGAATGGCTTCATTCAGCCAGGTTTCTGTGAAAAGAGCAGCAGAGTTTGAAAAGTCCTTATTTATTTAGGAGAGCAGAAGAAGTTCGTCCGTTTTGTTAGGTAGAGAACGGACATTTGCCAGATGGATGCTAGGCAGCACCATTCTAAAGCTGTGGTGACGGAGCTTGATGAGCGTGCCGGCTCTTTTCCCACGCTTGCACATCTTAAAACGCTTGAACAGCACCGCTGCTCTGCCGAATATAATGTTCAGCGAAACATCCGAGTAATCAAAATCCAGTAGAGGATTGTGTGGTGTGTACTGCCGAATGTTCAGCAGTTCATCCCTATTAAAACTTATTGTGTTTGAAAAACAACAGGCAGCGTCTGACCCCCATAGATGTTAAGGCTATGTTTGCAAACGGCTTTTTAAAATGAAAGTGTTCCTCAGCCAAATCATATACTACCGTAATTGTGTTTATTAGCTTCATGTTTCATCCGTAGAAATGTTTTTCTGGATTTATCATGTACAGAACTGAAAGCAGAAGTGTAATGGACATTCATCATTGGAGAGAGGGCGGGTTATGAACGCGTAATATGATTGACATATGAGCAGCAAATGACTCTCAGAACAGAATCAGAACAGAGATCGCGGAAGAGAAAACACAGGCAGATAGCACTGGAAGCAGCTAATGCTCATCAGTAAATCTGTGGAAAATGAATTGATAATGTGTAATGTGAAATTTAATCTTGTTAAAACAGATTTCATAAAATTGGTATCGGAAAAAGTATCGCTCAGGAACTGGTGTCAGAATCGATATAGAAAATGTTTTAATGATACCCTATGTGCCAGAAGACTGTTGTAACACTACTGTTCCTTCATAAGATTGTTATAATACATGACTGTCACAATACAGTACTGTCCCTCATAAGAAAAGGTGTGTGCATAATTGCATCGAATGCACACTTTTAGTGTACTTTAAATCTTAAAAGTATATTTAAAAAACTGTATTTGAAGATGATGGAATATTAATGAAATAAAAGGCCACTAAATTGTACTTAAAGATAAATGCTTTCATGACTATGTTTCTGAACACACTTAAGTAAAGTACAATTTATAATAATGTAAAATAAAATAAAAAATTACTTCAAAGCAGATTTTAAATCAAAATATTTTAATAATCTTCTGTCTTGCCATGTAAAGTACTTTGTTATAATTTATAGTGTATATATTTTAAATGTATTAAGTTACAACTTCCTCATAAACAATGTGTAATTAAAAATATATCTGAATTGAAAAGTTTCAATGTAAATTAAATTAAAGTATATTTTAGATCACCATAAATGCTTGTCTGTACATTCAGCAGTACACTTTATCTATATTTCATAAGAAAATACAAATAATTATGAAATTAAATAGAAAGATTTACTGAAATCCTACTTAAGTGGATCAAAACCATATTAAAACCTTCATTAGACTGTTATATCCTTTTATCCCTTTATAAAAGTGTTATGATACACTAAACACCAACATGTCAGAAATAAAATAAATAAATAAACAGAATCACTGAGTTGGAAAAAGGATCACCCCTCCTAAAAATTACTTGTAAACTCAATCAAGTGTAGCTAATCACCTCGGTGCGAAAACGCCAAAAAGTGGGTAGTTCCACAATTAGTTCTGGTCCTATGAAAAGGTTCCCGCGGTGCAAAAGGCCCTAATGGCACACAAAGCCATTTGACTTTCAACTGTGATCAGCTGTGCTCATTTTGATTAGCTCAGCATGAAAAGAGCTTTCCTGGAGCATTTCAGTCCTTGGTAGTGCAACTGAAGCAAACAATCAACTATGGGTGGCAAGGCCCCGTCAAAAGATATCCGGGATAAAGTTGTGGACACGCACAAGTCAGGAGATGGACACAAAAAAAAATTTCAAAGGCTTTATCAATGAATAGAAGCCCAGTGAAGTCTATTATTAAGAAGTGGAAGGTATTTGGTACAACCCAGATCCACGCTGGATCAGGACGTCGCTCCAAACTTGATAAAAGAGCTGGAGGAAACGGGACAGAGACGTTACCAAGAGGCCTACAGCAACTCTGAAGCAGCTGCAGGAATTTATGACAAAGAGTGGTCATCGTGTGCATGAGACAACAATATCACAAATTCTCCACAAATGTGGCTTGTATGGGAGGGGTGCAAGAAAAAAGCCACTCCTCAAGAAAGGCCACATGCAGTCAGACTGAGCTTTGCCAAAACGCATCTTGAAGATTCTGAGGCAGATGAGGCTAAAATTGAATTATTTGGCCTCAACACCAAATGAAATGTCTGGCAGAAATCCAAAACAGCTCACCATCCAAAAAACAGCATGGATGTAAAGCATGGAAAGCATGGATGTGGTGATATGCTGTCAGACTTAAACCCCATTGAAAATCTGTGGAATGTGGAAAGACTGCAGTCCACAAACACTCACCATCAAAGTTGAACTTGAGCAGTTCTGCAAAGAAGAGTGGGCAAATATTGCAAAGTCTAGATGTGCAAAGTTAGTAGAGACAGAGACAAATCCCAACAGACTAAAGGCTGTGATTAAAGCTAAAGGTGGTTCAACAAAATACTGACACAAGGGAGTGATCCTTTTTTTTCCTGACATCTTGGTGTTATATCTTTCACTTGGATGTTAAGTAAATACAGCTGGATAAAACAAAAACTGTGTCAATCATTTCAGGCTGCAAAGCAACAAAATGTGATTATTTTATTATTTTCTATAACCACTGTAATTTCAGCCTTTCATTACTGTTTTCTCTTGTGATACATTTTGGTACATCAAAAAGTGAAACATTTCAATTAATGGGGAAATCAATAATCAAGAAGCATTTCAACAGGAAAACAGTGGTGCAAACAATGTGAAGCCTGAACCCCTGGTCTGTTTTTAAGCTGAGCATATAGATGAAGTGAGGGGATTTTTTATGAATGCAGGGTAAGCCAGCGCTGCTCACAGGAGTGAAAATGGCAGCGATCCCAGCAACTGTGCTAAAGTCATGCATGTGCGTCGAAGGGTTGTTAGTTCTGCTATTTTAAACATGTTGTGGGGTGAGGTGGGTGATGCCAACCTAGACACAAAATGATGGCAGCAAGCAGATGCTTCACAGATCTCATCATAGTTTCTGCCGGTCGGTATTTACATCTGAGCACCACGTCATGTCAGTTACCTCGAAAAGCCTCTCCAAATGCTAAAGCCTCTCTCTCTCTCTCTCTCTCTCGCTCTCTCTCTCTTAAACAGACAGGGGTACCATTATTTCTCTGCTTCAGTACACTTAGGTGAAGCTTCAGACTCCAGTCTCTCTCTCTGTCTCACACACACACACTTCTCAAAATCAAAGACAGGTCTCACGCCTGCTATTAAGCATGCTTGCACCCTGTGCGGGGAAGCTGACACCAAACAAGCCGTTCCTCACAAACTCTACATGTGTGGATGCCATGCAAGTGTAAGAATTTTAAATATGTAGCATTCACTGCAGATTTCACACAAGGAGGTGAGGGCAGAAGTCAGTTCTTAGTAACATTAAATCTGCATGAAAATTCCTTTAAAAGTTGTTGTTTTGAATACAGCATAATTATTACTGTAATATTAGGTAATATTTTATTTTAAAGTGTCCTTGTTATACATGTTACATGTACTTACTATAGTAATAACAGTAAATTATACATTTATAAGCAGCTTACCCTAAACAAAACCATAACCTTAATAGGTACAATGTAGATTGTTAATATTACTCATTACATATTTGTGTAATTACACTGTAAAATAAAATAAAAAAATCCAGTATTACAAGATGTAATAATTGTGTTATTACTGCATTATTAATATACTGTATAAAGTACTATACATTCTTGTTATTATAATAATAAATAATAATATTTTTTGTTAACATTTGTATTATTATGTTATTATTTGTTATTATTATTGTGTTATTATATGGTATTATTATGTTATTGATATTCATTATAATTGGTGTAGGATTTACTTTGAAATAATTTTCACACAAAAATGGCTAGTAAATGTCACAAATAATTACAAAAAATCAGCAAGTAACATTGAATTAAAAGTGAGATTTTGTAGTAGAAAGACAGACTATTTTCTTGTAAAAAGTATTCCAATAAACTTTGTTTTATTTAAAACTTATTAGATTTTACAGTGTATGTAATGTTTTGTAATAATCAGTATTAAATTTCAAATGCTACAAACTCTCTGTGATAGTAAAGCTCAAATTTTCCAGGTCTTTCCTAGTGTGTGTGTGTGTATGTGTGTTCTTCTGGAATGCTTCAGTACTCTAATAGGTGTGTTTATCTCCACAATGACCCAGTATGTGTTGGCAGTGGACTGGATGTATCTGGGCTTGCTGTGCCCTGTGGGGAGTCCAGGACTCCAGACCTGAGTGAGGGCAGTAATGCTGCTGCTCAAATTATCATCCCTACAGCATCCAAACAACATCAATTTACCACACACACATGAGGATCTAGGGATTGCTAACCATTGTAACAACCAGCTATGCTAGTACTGTTAAGGAAATGTATTCATACACAACTATTTCAAAAGGTAAACACATGTACTGATGCTCTAGAAGGAAACAGGTCGCATAGGGTGTAAACTTTTTCAATTAGATGACTGGGGTAAATTATACTTATTCTGTCTTCCAGGGAGCATGTAAACATCTTATGTACAACTTCTTAGGCGCAGTACTAAATGAAAAAAAAAATCTTAAAAATGTTTTAAACATTATCATTCTGTTCAAAAGTTTATTGTATGATACCTAGTTTTTTCCTCTGTAACCATTTACAATATCAGCAATATCAGCAAGTGTACTGTTCTGTTTTAAAAGTCATGAAGTGTTGAGCTGATAGTGGTGTAACATCAATGATAAAGCATATTGCCTATTGAACACTCTGTGTGTGTGTGTGTGTGTGTGTGCGTGCGT
>NW_015554266.1:448807-497165 GCF_001515605.1 Sinocyclocheilus anshuiensis | reverse complement strand
ATGGAACATATTGCCTATTGAACACTGTGTGTGTGTTTCTGCTGACACCAGAGGAATGGTGGCTAAGGGAGGTTTCACATCCATTACTGATTTCAGGAGAGCTGACGAGCTCTGTGGCATTTCATACACTCATACGTAACATACATGGATCATCGTAAGGGTCCCAGTTAATAGAGAATATCTGGTGTCCGTGTCGCTGACAAGATGAATGTGGTATTACATTAGGCAGTAGTAGTGCACTGCATTTAATAAGGTTATTCTGCATGTCTGATAAGGTGCTTTTCTGACACATTTGATCATAAACATAATTCATCTGGGGCATAAAGACAAGGGTCAGAAACCAGCTTTAATGTGTATGTGTATGAGAGAGAGGAAGATATTCAGGAGTGTGAGGGGTGAGAAAAAGGAGTATATGAGTTGCAATGCAGCAATATAAAACTGTAACAATATTAAAACATTTCCACCTACTTCAAATTAGAAATGTAAGGCAGCAACTGAACTTAAGTTTTTAATTATACTCAAATTGGCTTGACTCATTAAAAAAAAAATCTTGTCTAGTTTAAAGTTGAAATTTGCTGAAAGGGATCTTTTTGTCTTACAAAGTGATACATGTTCAATTTCAAATATAACAGTGTATTTTTCATTCATTCATTCATTTTTATTTTTACTTAACATCCAATGATTTTCATTTTTTTCATTGTATGAAGAATAAGCTTGATATTTTGATAACTCCATTTGTATTTCAAAGGGGGGGGAAAGTATTGAGCAGTGTGAGTGTGGGTGGATGATGACAATCATTTCTGTTTAAAGTAAATTATCTATGAAAGTTGCAGATGATCTGTGCAATTCACATATGATTAGATTTATGTAATAATCATGCGACTAAATTATCAAAGATATAGCTTTTCCTCACATACCAATTTAGTGTGAATGATCATGGTAAGAAATGTCTGTCTGTGTGACCTTTCTTATGAATGTGAACATCTAAACAGTATAGTAAAAAAAAAAAAAAAAAAAGTTTTGAAAAAGAAAATCCGTTCTTTTGAATGATTTGGTCTGACTCCAGCTCATTAAATTACTGGTCTGAATCAGACAACTAATTCACAAGAGTGTACAAAGGATCTAACTTTTGGAATGAGAAGAAAGTTAACATGATAGCAAATTACAAATGAATTGTTCAGGTAATATGTTTATGACCTGTTCACATTACAAATTTGTATGGTCAATGTATATATAAAAACAGGTTTTGATTTGAATTAATTAGCATTTTATTAAAAAATTCAAAATATTGTAAAACTGTAAGATAAGAGATTAAAAAAAACTACTTAACATTGTTTATAGTAAATGACATATTTACTTTTTAAAGGGGTATTATTCATTTGGTTTATATGTATTATTGGATTGGTCGCAGTTGCATTTTTAATATCCTCAATTCTGATGGATAAAAAAAACCTGATTAAAAAAAAGAAGACTTTAATTACAATAAAGACTTAAATCTATAACAAAATATCTGTACTTAAAATTTATACTGAATACATTGTAAAAAATAAAATAAAAACTCTAAATATGTTTGAGCTTGTGTCAAAAGGTAAAAAGGGTACTGTCGATGTATGATTTACAATAAGAAATGAAAGTAAAAATATGAAGATATTCTAGTAAACTTAATGATTCACATCTACTTTTTAAGACATCTCAGTTGGACATATCTTAATAAAAAAAACCGTAAAAAATGACAATAACAAAAATGATGATAAAATACAAAACACAACGCTTGACATGTCTTGAAGCCATTTGAGCACATAAAAACTCTTGTCTGAAATAAAGCAGTGTATTCTAATGGAAACATTTCACAGAGACGATAGTGAGCATCACGCATCAGTCCAGCGTGTTCAGGGCTTTCTGTCTCTTTACATAAAATGTGCCAAATCCTCCAGTCTGTGTTATATCGGCCTAATAGACAGTGTAGAATCTATTTTACCCACATAAACAGACAGGACAGCAGAATCAGCAATGAAGAGGCCATATGAATTATGTATATTACATTACCATTCTCCTCCACTATCAAACACTGCCAAACAATAGGGATAGAAAATTGGCCAGGAACCAAGATATTGAGCAATTTTTGTGCACGGTTCTTAGCCACCGCGGCTGTGAAATTCTATTTAGATGCTTCTGCACAGGGACGGCCAATATACATTCCTCTAAAATGTTTCTAATTTTTCCCCCAAGCAAATCTAATGCAAACAAGTGCTGTATAATTGAAAAGTCTTTGTTTGCAAAGTCCAACGCCTTATCATGACAGTGTCTGGGAAACAGGCAAATAGGACACTGGAAAATGGAAAGAATTGTTTCATTGATTTTCCTTTATAAATCAAAGGCAGATAAATCAAACAAGGCAATTCTCCCTGGCTGCTTCACTAAAACCTTTCATGCTGCCTACACAACATGTCACAAACTATTATTTGCAATCATGCCACGCTTATTAATCTGGAAGCAAATGAATAAGTTGTTAGATGGAGTCACAGAGGGATTTATTGGAATGCAACGCACACGCCTGCCGTATTATGTTGCGAACACAGAGTGGTTGTTGAGAAGCTGCCCTTTCACATCGAATTTTACCTCACTAATTCATATTCTCATCGAAACGCTTTTGAAAGCAGGGGTGAGTAAAGAGATTAAAATAACAATGGAACATCTATTCCACCGGAGGCGTGTGACAAGACAGAACCAGAGCTGCCACAAGGTCAGATGTGAGCAGGTATTTGCACACGTGACTCTGGAGATAATGTCGAATTAATATGTCAGTCACTGTTCCTTTTTATGATCAGATTAATGCAAAAAAAAGAGGGAAAAGAGAAAACAAAAAATAATAGAGTTGTGGTTAAAATGTTATCCATCATTATAATTATTCCTGATACTGAACTGTTTTCTTTACAACTGTATTTGCTTTCTGCTATTATATATTTCATAAACAGAAACTCAAGATTATTTAATATATTGATATATGTTTTTAAATGTAATTTATTCTTGTGATCAAAGCTGAATTTTCAGCATCATTACTACAGTCTTCGGTGTCACATGATCCTTCAGAAATCATTCTAATATGTTGATTTGCTGCTCAAGAAACATGATTATTATCAATGCTGAAAACATTGATTGATATTTTGGGGGAAACTATTTATTTATTTATTTGTTTGTTTGTTTGTTTGTTTTTTTGGGATTCTTTGATAAATAAAAAAGTTCAAAAGAACAGCAATTTTTAATTCAAATTACAAACATTTTTTTTTTTTTAATTATAAATGTTTTTACTGTCACTTTTAAACAATTTAATGCATCCTTTCTGAATAAAAGTATAAATTTATTAAAATTAATAAAAAAAAATTTAAAGAATAAAATAAAACAAATAAAATAAAAATAAACTTATTGACCCCAAACTTTTGAATGTAACACAAAAGTTAAAAATTGCAAGTATTCCTTTCTCAAATTTTAACATTTTATAGATCTGGCATTCACATAAATTCCTTTTCTTTGTCTAGTCTGGTGTAGGATATTCATCTTTATGTTTGTGAGGCATGTCAATGTTAATTTGGCTTTTTCTTTGGGATCAATGTCGCAAGCATCTGTTTTTTTTTTTTTTATAGCTGACTGAAACAGGTTCTCTAGCAGCATTTCCCCACAAATGGCTTGTGTAACCCTGTGACTGGTTTGAAAACTTACCTCCCCTCTGCTCTCATAATAGTAACCTATTATCCCCTCTGCCCTTTGAGCGCCCGCCGTTCGACTAAACACACAGACCTACAGCTGATCTTTTCATAATATTTTAAAGAGGGCGTCCCTGCTGGAGAGGCGTGGAGAAGGGGGACAAATTAGGGCTGACAGTCTCTACTTAAATCAGTGAGATAACTGATCCTGAGGGACCGAGGGGCACATGGGGCAGAGAGGCTTCTCAAGGGCCCCTCACACACACACTTACAAACGTCTTTTAACAGGCTACAGAATGTCAACATTCCAGCCTTGAATGAGCCAATGAATCCACAAAGGACAGAGGATTAAACAGCTGATGTCCCAAAAATGCTATTTGGGGGGGGATGGGTTTGAATTGAATTGAACATCAAGAACGAGAGCAATGCAGAACAAAAACAAACATCTATCTATCTATCTATCTATGTTAAGTGGTCTTTTTATCATTAGGCATGTTCAGTGTGAAAGTGTGCAGTGTAGTGATTTTCTGCAGAATTATAACCAGCATGAAAATACATGTGCTTGACTTGATTGTTCCTGAGTTCACCTTTTAACCTTTACCAGTCTGAAACATGTAATGTCTTATTTTGACGTCTTGCATGGACTGTTATCTTCTTAATAGGGCATTTACTGCAGAGCAGTGTAGGCGGTAAATCAAAGTGGGAGACCAGAAGGGATAATTAAGCCACATCAGTCTCTGTAAATCTCACATTCACTCTATCTGTGGTGATGGAGATCTCTCGGGGCAATTATAGCACTATTGTTAAAGGCAGAAAAAGTCACAAGCTATACAAATGTTATAAATTTTCCCCTTTATTTTATTCTTTCATGTGTAATAGCAAGCTAGAGGAGCTGCTGACAAATTCATGAATCCAGTAAAATAGAAAAAAGGGTCAAATAGACAGAATAATTAGAAAGTTTGATAATTGATTTTAAGTTTTTATTTCAATTTTCAATTATTAAAAAAAAAATGAATCTTACACTTTAAGGTAAGCATATTTAGACACAAAGACATTCGAAATCAAATCACTAAGAGTATGTTGTTCATTGAGATTTAGGTATATTCTGGAATGTCAATTTACGGTTATTCACTGTAAATTATACGGTCTTTTTCCACTTCCAAAAACAGTATACTACCGTAAAATTAATGTCCAATACATGTAATGTCCAATACAGTTTTTCACCGTATATAGTAGGGGAATTTACCGTTAACCATTTAACAGGTTTTTACTGTAGCATTTTTACAGTCTTTTACCGTTAAATTCACGGTAATTTTTTACAGTGTGGGGTGTATGTGCAAAGACTTAGATAGCAGGAAATGGTAGGAAACAGGATTTACTTTCCTTAAAACCTTGAAGGGTCCTATGAACCTTGGAGCTAATAAGCGTGACACAAATTTGAGGTGAAGGTCTTTGCTCGAAAGCCAGACTTTCTGCCCTGGACGTAGAGGTGGTGCTGGTCTGCACCGACGGTTAGCCCATTGCTGTTGTAGCTGTGAAGTCTTAAGAAGCGCAGCCCAGGCCTTCCTCCACACCCTGCGATACTGTTGAACCAGATGTTGGGCAGCTGGGACTCCCACCTCAGACTCCTGCTCAGAGAACAAGGGAGGTTGATAGCCATATTGACACTCAAAAGGTGATATACCCATTGAGGAATGGTGAAGAGTATTGTGCGCAAATTCTGCCCATATCAGATGTTTGCTCGTGGATGTTGGGTTCGATAATACCAGACATCTCATGGTTGTCTCGATCTCTGGTAGTTCTTTCTGTCTGTCCATTAGACTGGTGATGAAACCCAGATGATAGACTGGCTGTAGCCCCAATCAGCCGGCAGAAGGCCTTCCAGAACCTGGACGCAAACTGAGGACCACAGTCTGACAACATATTGGGAGAAACCTTGCAACCTAAAGACATGCTGCAATACAATCTCAGCGGTTTGAGGAGCTGAAGGACATTTTGGTAATGCTATAAGGTGGCAAGCCTTTGAAAACCTATCCACCACTACCAAAGTCACTTTGTTACCTTGTAAAGGTGGTAGGCTCATTACAAAGTCCATAGAAATATGTGACCATGGCCGGGCAGGAACAGGGAGGGGTAGCAGGGGACCTTGTGGGTGGGATCTGGAGTCCTTATGCTGAGCACAAATGGGGCAAGCAGCAACATAGGGGGCAGTCATGGCCTAATGGTTAGAGAGTCAGACTTGTAACCCAAAGGTCATTGGTTTGAGTCTTGGTACCGGCAAGGAGTGAATGACCAGCGCTCTCTTCCACCTTCAATACCATGACTGAGGTGAGACCCTTGAGCAAGACACCGAACCCCCAACTGCTCCCAGGCTGCCGACTATTCCAGGTGTGTGTGTGTGTTCACTACTTAATGCTGTGTGTGTGTACTTGGATGGGTGAAATGCCGAGCACAAATTCTGAGTACGGAACACCATACTTAGCTACACATCATGTCATTTTCACTTTCACATTGGCTCTGATGTCCTCAGCAATCTTCAGCCACCAGAAACATCTCCCAATTAACTCTAGGTTCCAATTAACTCCTGGGTGGCATGTGATTGATGAGGAATGTCCCCACTGCAAAACATCAGTGTGCACTGCTTTAGGTACAAAGAGACGGACTGGAGGCCCATTACCTGGGTCAGCCTCCTGCTGCTTTGCCTTTCTAACCATGGTCTCTATTCCCCATCAGACTGGTGTCACAATCCTGGAGGGAGAAATGATCGTCACCGGGACTGAAATCATTTTGGGTGGGTCAAACTGACTGGTCAGAGCATCAGGCATTTGATTCTTTGAACCTGGTCAATAGAAGATAACAAAATCAAAGCGATTAAAGAATAAAGGCCATCGGGCCTGGCGAGAGTCTCTTGGCCTCTTGGATATAGACTAGGTTCTTGTGATCTGTCCATACAACATATTTGGCTCCCTCCAATCAGCGCTTCCATTCTTCCAATGCTAGTTTGATCACTATTAACTCCGTTACCAATGTCATAATTTATTTCAGCAGATGAGAGCTTATGTGAAAAGAAAGCACATAGGTGCAATATGTTGTCTCTTATGGCACGCAGGGTAAGTACAGTTCCCACCCCTACCTCTGGTGCATCCACCTCTACTATGAAGGGCAGCTCAGGATCTGGGATAGTAAGGATGGGTGCTGAGCCTCCTCTGTCCACTGGAAACCCTTAACATTCTTCCTAGTGAGAGCCGTAAATGGAGCAGCAATTGCACTGAAATTTCAAATGAACTTTCGATAGAAATTGGAAAAGCCAAGAAAACATTGTACCTGCTTGGCAGAGCTGGGTCGAGGCCAATCTCTAACTGCTTGGGTCTTTGCAGGGTCCATCTAGATATGACATATAGATATGATGAAACCTAAAAAAGAAACCTCTTGAACATGAAACTCACTCTTCTCCAGTTTGATGAAAAGATGGTTTCTCAGGAGCTGCTGAAGGACTAGGCAAACAAGCTGCACGTGTCCCTGGAGGTTCTTGAAAAAGATGAGAATATCGTCCAAGTATACAAATATCTTAGCACATCATTAATCAAAGCCTAAAATACTGCAGGGGCATTTACCAAACCAAACGGCATGACTTGATACTTATAATGGCCAGTATATGGTCAATATGGGTATATATAAAGCAATCTTCCATTCATCACCAGTACGGATGCGGAGCAGACGATATGCATTGCGAAGGTCCAGTTTAGTAAATACAGTAGCCCCCTGAAGCAACTCGAAGGCAGTAGACATCAATGGAAGAGGATAATGACTCTTTATGTTTATCTTATTGAGACCCCTATATATATAGTCTATACAAGGTCGGAGACCACCATCTTTCTTAGCAACAAAGAAGAAACCAGCTCCAGCTGGTAATACTGAGGGGTGTATAAAGCCAGATGCCAGGGACTCCTGGATATAATCTTACATGGCCTTCCTCTATGGTGCTGAAAGGGAAAATAATCTCCCCCTTGGAGGGCACATTCCAGGCAACAAGTCAATGGCACAATCGTAAGGTCTGTGTGGTGGCAAGGATGATGCCTTCTTTTTACTGAACACCTCTAACAGGTCTGCATAGTCTGGTGGGACACATGTTAACTCTGGGTAAATGTATAGTAGTCATTAACAGCCCCGAGGTAGCCTGAAGTAACCTGGGAGAAACAGAAAGTCCAAGAGATGAAGCAGAGAGACACTTTTCACATTCAGGCCCCCATTTGAGAATGTTACTAGAGGGCCAGTCTATCTGGGGATTATGAAGGACTAGCCAAAGGAAACCCAGGATTAAAGGGAAGTCTGGTGCCTTGATTACATAAAACTGTATAGTTTCTAGTTGATCCCCAACCCAGAGGTATAAAAGAATGGTGCACAGACTCACCTGTCCAGACCCCAGAGGTCGTCCTCCATTGCCATAATGGTCAGGGGGTCATCAAGGTTGGCGTGTGCCACCCAAAGATGTTTGGCGACTTCCAAATCCATAAAGTTTCCAGCAGCCCCAGAGACTTTAAAGGCCTTTAGGGGATGTGACTGATCATTCAATAAAATATAAGTATTCCAGAGAACCCTACAAGACGCCGAGTTGGGAGGGGTTGCTTCTCTCATCACAGTTCTCTCTTTACTGGACGAGAGTTAGCTTTTCCCAAAAGGATTGAGCTCGAAAGTGGCCAGGTTCACCACAGTACAGGCAGCATCTCTCCTTCATCCTGCAGTCTCACTCGGATTGGGAGAGCCGTGATCGACCCAGCTGCATAGGGTCCTCAGAGCATGTCACATATGAGGCAGGGAGGTCAGGAGACAGGGGGAGTTCAAAGGAATGTTCCATAAAGTTTCCAGCAGCCCCAGAGACTTTAAAGGCCTTTAGGGGATGTGACTGATCATTCAATAAAATATAAGTATTCCAGAGAACCCTACAAGACGCCGAGTTGGGAGGGGTTGCTTCTCTCATCACAGTTCTCTCTTTACTGGACGAGAGTTAGCTTTTCCCAAAAGGATTGAGCTCGAAAGTGGCCAGGTTCACCACAGTACAGGCAGCATCTCTCCTTCATCCTGCAGTCTCACTCGGATTGGGAGAGCCGTGATTGACCCAGCTGCATAGGGTCCTCAGAGCATGTCACATATGAGGCAGGGAGGTCAGGAGACAGGGGGAGTTAAAAGGAATGTTGACTGGGGACATTTCCAGAAGTTTCCATGTGCTCCCTACGTCTCTCTCAAAGGCGATTGTCTAGTCGAATGGCCATTTCAATCAGGGATTCTAGGTCTGTCGCAGGGTCCTGGGCTGCCAATTCATCCTTGATTTCATCATACAGTGCCCGATTGAAATGTCAGGCCAGAGATAAATCCAAGACACAATAGTCACAAGAAAAGGTACAATCCAAAATGACACAACAGAAGTCAGGAAAATCTCTAATCACAATTCCTTGACAGCAACATGCTCAAGCAGACATCAGGACTAAAACAAGTACAAAAGGCAGTGAGGCCTTTAAATAAGGTTGGCTATTAGGAGTGACTTAATTCAGGTGTGAGTGCTACAAGTCTCTAACAAAGGAGAAGTGATCTGGGGTTGAAATTGCGCCATCCAGTGGTGAACCCGGGGAATCTCAGGCAGAACATTACAGAACCCCCTCTTTTAGGATGGCTCCTGATGTTCCCAACAGCTTGAGTCAAGTGGAGACAATGAAAGTCACTGATAAGATTCTTGTCCAGGATGTGGTGAATGGGAACCCAAGTCTACTCTTCTGGCCCAAATCTCTGCCAGTCCATGAGGAATTGTCGTTTTCCACAAACCAGATAAGTGTTCATTGAGTGTCAATTAAGTGCATTGAGTGCATTACAGAAGTTAATTTCTGTACCAGGTGAGGTACTGAGTAGGTTTACCACATAAAATTCTAAAATATGGACCTTATTATTGTGATGCAAATGTCAAAATGTATTTTGGTTGTTGGTGTTTTACTGCCAATATTGTTCATTGCTGCTGCAGTGAATTGTATGTACAGGTATGTTTTTGGCGTTTTTGCAAAAATGTAGGTAGAGGCATGTTTTTTGCACTGAGCCTAGATTGGAAATAGCACAAGCAGATTTTTCAAATAATACATTTCACAAAAGCAACTTACATTTGAAAAGATAAAAGAAAAACTCTTATTGTGACAGTTTATTTATTTATTCAACACTAGTGGATATTGATGTTTTTCTTTACACCTCTGATTACTCTGATAGGAAACCTGTGTAAACTTGAGGAAAATTGACTACATACATCCACTAAAATCACCAAAACACAAGTGACTAAAAGTTATTCAAATAGGAGAAAAACTTCTGCAGAATTTGCTTGCAGATGACACTTGTTTTGACATTTCGTAATAATGCAATGAATTTCATACATTTTTAAGTGTCCCATACTTTTTGCCACCACCAAATAATCATTGAAAGAGTAAGGAGTGTGTAGAAGTATCTAACCCTAAGGAAAACATACAGCAGCATTAGATCCCTACCAGATAAGCCTGCAGGTCTGATCTGATCAGAATAACCTATAAAGTAAACAACAAAGACAAGATGCATGCCATAATTTCACACAAAGGCTTAAAAAATGCCATTTGATTCTAAGGATCAATATTCCCCATAGTGTTCATTCTGCTCTCACCGTGATGAGCCATTGGACAGGCAAGTCCAGCCATCTGAAATCTGTGCCTAATTTATTACTGAAAACTTGATGGTAGAACATGGAGGCATTCTCCGTTAATCACATCTCCTAGGAATGCATGCAGTGGGCCAATACCCTGATGTGTTTCCTTTTAAAAAAGACAGGAAAATAGGACTCACTCTCAGACTAAGCTTCACCGTAATTCAGGGACCGAGCTCAGAGCTCAGAGGCGTTTACATCTGTGTAAAGTTCAATTCTCTTCATCCATTAACTCTGAATAAAACTACCATCATTTAGATATTTGTTCATTCAGTGTTCCTTTAGCTTGAGAGAACGAGATCTGAGCCTTGATTCCACGCTCATGCTTGGCTAATCACAGAGGGTTACAGAGCTAGTCAAAATGGCTCCCTCTCAGCATTAAAATAAGAACCTCAAAGGGAAGCTTTTAGCCTGTAGCTGGAGAGCCTTTTATCAGATCAGAGTAACATCGAAAGCAGGATAAAAAAAAACACTTGCAGTAAATCTCCAGTCTTTTATGTGCTGAAGGAGACAGACTGCTGTTTTGGCTTTGTCTCAGCTCAGGATGTTAAGATTGAGCAGGCATCGTGTGAGAGGATGATGGCATGAAGGACGGCTGGCTCTCGGCTTGATGGAACCACACAATTTGAACACTGTTTTAATGCTTTTGGGTGTAGAATGTGTTCTTGCACAACAAAATTATGAAAACCCCAAATCCTCTGGCCTGTTGAACTGTGAACTGGTTCTAGATGCATCACAGTCTCAAAATCTAGTTAAAGGGGTAGTTCACCCAAAAATGAAAATTAGTCCATAAATTACTCACCCTCAAGTCATCCTAGGTGTATATGACTTTCTTCTTTCAGACGAATCCAGTCGGAGTTATATAAAAAATTGTCTTTGATCTTTCAAGCTGTTTAATGGCAGTCAGCGGGTGTTACAGTGCATCAGTCCAAAATAAGTTAAATAAAAAGGGCCCATCCATAAAAAAAAAGTGTCTCACACGGCTCCAGGGGGTGAACCAAACTTTATAATGGCAGTTAATGGGTGATATTTTTCAATAGTCCTAAAGAAGTCCAATAAAGCGCATCCATCATAAAAAGTGCCCCACGCGGCTCCGGGGGGTGAATAAAGGCCTTCTGAAGCAAATCGATGCATTTTTGTAAGAACAATATCCATATTCAAAACGTAATAATCACTTTAATGTAGCTTGCGCCAACAATTGCATACGGAAGCAGCTCCGGGAGGATGACGTATGGAGGTCAGCGCTGCGCATGCGCCGATGAGTCTCGTGAAAACCAATGTTTGTTAACACTGAGGGTGAGTAATTTATCGGCTAATTTTCATTTTTGGGTGAACTAAACCTTTAACTTAGCTAACCTACTGCCTGCACTGACACCTATACAGCATAGTAACTGAAATGAAACTTTAAGTAATTGATCTGATATACTCTTTAAAGGAGTCCTTAGCCAGGGTAGCACCATCAGGGCTGTAGCCAGGGTTTTAAAATGACCAAGGTCCCAAATCACCCCCATCCCCCAAAAAAATCACTGAACTGCATGTGTGCTAGGGCTGTCAATTTCGAATATTCCTGAGCTGCATTTGTAGCCATTGTATGTGTATAAATTTACACCTTGGTAGAATGCCTTAGATGTTCTAAATTCACAGTAAATTATGGCTTCTTAGGGCTTATTGCTTTATTAAATATTAAACAAAAGATAATTCCACAACAATTTGAAACAGCCTTGATGTCAGGAGCTCCTGGCACACTACAAATAAAGGTTCTTCAAAGGTTCTTCAGAGTTCTCTAAGTTTTAACAAACAACACTCTTCTTATTGAGAACAATTTTTCTAATATTTTAATTAAAGATAGTAAAAAGTACCACTAATGAGGTGACATTCTAAAAAGCTGGAGGATACATTTATTTGTTGAATTCTTCTAAAGCATCAGGCTGTAGAAGCCTATTTGGTCTAATTATTTTTTAGAGCATATATAATGCCCAAAAACTCCAAGTAGGAAACTCAATATGGTTTTGAGACACAGTCATGATATCAGATAAAGAAGGCAGCATTTTAATGGTTAGCCTTTCATGTGAAGAATAAAATTGTATGCTAATTAGTCATTTAGCTGGTGCTTTTATCCAAAGTGACTTACAGCATGTTTATTACAAGGACAGCCCCTCTGGAGAAACCTGGGGTTAAGTGCTTTGCTCAAGGGCACAATGGTAATAGCTCATGGAGCAAGCCTTACAGGGTTCAAACCAGCAGCCTCCCTAGACCAGAACTCCAGCAGAAGCGTATAAAAATCCAGATCTACACTGAGATTATTGCGGAGAAATTTTAAGCAATGCTTTAAGGTATGCAACTCAATAGGTTCTATAGGTTTTGTTTGTCGTGATGCGTGTTCGAAAGAGACTGACAGGTTTAAACCCCAGCTGACGAACGCATTCCCCTCACTCAACACATTGTAATATCTCAATAAACACCTGGCTCAGCCTCACGTCACACCTGTGCTTTTCCACGGTTAGACAGCAAGTCGTCGAGAGACCAATGCACCTGCCTAACACCCCTGCATAACTCCATGTGATTCCAGCAGGACTCACATGGGATTAGTGTGTGGTGTCACCAGAGAGATCAGATGCACATTTGTGTGGCGTATTCTTAGATTAGAACATTTAAACCCAGTACTGGCCTTTATTGCGGTGAAGAGCAAACAGTTTATACAAGTACAGATCATGCGGCAATCATTGAGAGCCTGTTTGCATAATCACTTTGCAATCATGATGTTAAAATCCCCATGGAATTGCACATTTAGTTTGTCTTTAATTCTGTTTAAAAGTGTGAATAAATCTAAATTGTGAATATAAGTATACATGATTATTTTTTTTGATATTAGCAAAGAGAGCCAATTTTGCCTAATACGGCTTCAAGCTCATGTCAAAACTATTTTCTGCAGAAAAACAGAAACTTTTCCGGCATAACATCAGGAAGGTATTAGTACATGTTATACACACTAATCTGATGTAATGTGATTTTATGTGAACACCATTCTGGAATACCAGCATGAGGCTATAGCACAATTTTCATAAACACACCACATTAAATTGTTTAAATTCAATAAGCATATGCCTCTAAATGCGGCAACGCCATAGGGACCGCACTGTTGATCAATATTATTGCACACTTCCTACTCTATCAATTTAGTGTCTGCTAAGGGTTCATTATCCACTCTAATACTGAGGCTTAAATTAAAGAGGAAAAAAGGAATATATTAAAGAGTCCCTTTACCCAAAGGTATTTATTCATTTCACACAACAGCACACATTCAGTAACTCACCTCACTGAATTTCCATGCAGATGAGAGAACTACTTCTAATATGGAAAATAAAAAACTTTATTTTCCATCAGAAGGATTGCCTGAAAGCCATCTAAATAGGTCAGCGCACATATTATATCAATTTTTAAAAACAAATTTGTAATTTACTACAATTAAATGCCTCAACAAAATAGGGGGGAAATGTCAAATGAATCTATTACAAGCACATAATCTCAGTTAGTAATAACCAGTTGCATGCTTTCACTAGATTTGAAACAAATCCCGCTACAAAGCGATTTCTGAGTGCTAATAGCTGTTTGGCTTAAAGCTGAGCTTCAGTTTTAATGAGGACTGATCCAAACTCCAGAAGTCATTTGGATGCTCTGTGTAATTATGCAAATGAAGGTGCATGTTTGATGAGGCTCAGTGCAGAACTCGGTGTCTGTGACTGTGATCCAGGCAGGTGTTTCATCCTTCAGTTCAATCACAGTACAGATGAACAGCGTATCTGAATTCCACAAACACACAGAGGCTTACAGTCAAAACCATGATGAGTGATCATTACGCTGTGTCATTTATTCAAAGGTTGGAGTGCAAAATCATTTTGCGCACTGCTATTGAACAATCAGTGGCTCTGCATTTTATTGATGGGAAAAATGTACAAAGATGTTGACTATTTTTAAGTACTGTTCTCTTGCATTGCCGTTGTTCAAAGCAAATTGTGACAGCTTAACTCTTTTTTATTTTTCATTCTTAAGGCTGTGCTTTAATAGTAATACAGTACAATGAATGCAAATAATAATTGCTAATTATGTCATCCTAAATAGGACAGAACTGTGTGTAAAATAATCAATTTTTTTTTTCCTTCCCCTAATGTCACATTTATTTCTCTTTGGGAATATGGATTGGGTTTTCAAATTTGCCACTGAAAACCCTATTGATAATTGATTAAGGAGGAATATGTCTGAATGTGTCTATGGTGGTTAAGTCCCTGTGTGCAACACATAGCACATGCAGATTCACTTCACGAAAATCAGAACATTTATAATCCTGCATATGATGTTTAATTATGAGATGAACATGCATAAAGTCAGGAGGTCAAGTTCTTGAAGAGAGGCTGATTGGGCACTACGGGCCATCCTGATCATGGTGTGTATAAAAAACCTCAGTCTAGGTTGTAAGATAGTTCGCTCTGCAGTTTAGATGAGTTCTGCTGCCATTCAAACTGCAGATACTCTCTAAGAAAAGTCTGGAAAAACAGGACCCAATGTACTGTGAATTAATTTTCCATATTTTTCACAGATGCTTATTTTGAATTACTCATTACATTGTGTTGTTTTATAGTTAAAGGAATTGCCCGTAACCTTAACATATAATGCCCAGGCAGAAAATTACTAGAACCCTTTGCATTTCTTATTTCTATTTTATTATTTTTGTTATTATTATTCTTATTCTTATTTTTTTGTTACAATGCAGAGGCAGCACGGCCCAGTCTAACAGAGACACACATGCAATGTGATAACCCAGAGTGTCCTGATCACGGTATTCATGAAAAGATGAAATTGAGTGTAGCATAAATCTGTTGCTTCGGGCGAAATCAGCACCCCTGCATTACACCACATGAACCACTTCTATCCGAGTGATGCAGCGGGCATAATGAAACTTCAGCACAGAGACTGAAGGTGGATGGTTTGATTCGTACTCTGGATAGAGCTTCTCAAAACATACTTAATACAGATCAGGGTTGGCAAAGCTATTGGATTGTACTGTAGCTTTGACAAGCTACAAGAATTTGAAGTTGCTAAAATACAGTAAACACTGCAAACTATTTAAAAAGACAATACTACACAGAAACCATTTAAGTGGTCAGTGTACTGTAAATATGATTAAATATGTATGTTGATCAGATAATATATATTATTAATGATTTTGTTTAATTCTAGTAACACAAAATTTGTTTTAATTCACCAAAATGAAGATGCATTGAAACTAATTGAAACTAATAAAGTTGCATTATTCGTTTTACAACAAATAAAACTCAAAGCAAATCCTAATTACAAAAACATAACAGTTGCATTTCACTACATATTTAGCTACAAAAAGAGCTCAAAACTAATTGGTGAATGTTTTGTTGTTTGTTTGTTTGTTTGTTTTTACTTCACTTACACTAAAATGAATTACTTCGAAAACACCACTTGACAATTTATTTTATCTAATTTTATCTAATTTAATTTTTTTATTTTTTTTTATCTAGTCTAAAACAAAATGATTAGATTACCTGCCTGCCTGCCTATATTTCTGTCTGTCTGTCTGTCTGCCTGCCTGCCTGCCTGCCTGCCTATCTATCTATCTATCTATCTATCTATCTATCTATCTATCTTCACTAAAACCAAAAAGAATGACTTCCCAAACACCACTTTACTTTATTTCTTTTGCATTCATTAGTTGTAATACTAATTGTAACTAATGCTAACTAATAGTAACACTACTTTTAGTTACTCCACAACACTGATATAGATTGGTAGGGAGCCTTCACACATGATCTGATCCTGTCCCTCATATCTCTTCATATGCATTTGCTCTGCTGTATTGTGTATACGTGAGTGTGCATGTGGCTTTCTGACCAGCTAAAGTGCGGGAATGAAGTGCATGGATTGGTAGTGATTATGAACTAGACTGGGATAAGCCCTGTTGTTATTATGCAGATTAGGCTTCCGATGCAGCATATTGTACAGATGCAGGGCAGCAGCTGCTGGTGCAGATGGCTGTTGTACGGCTCCATCAGCACACAGCTATTGTCTACACTCCGATTGTTCTGAGACCAGAGAGGAGGGCTTCCGAACAACCCAAATGCAGTGAATTACGAAAGAGAAACGGAGAGCAGACAGCAAATTTATACACACGAGGCCGTGGGGACGACGACGTGCCGAACAGACACGCAGTCATCTACATACACGCCAACATGGTGGCGCCAGTCAACTATACCACACGGAGACGCCGTGCAATGCAGTAATGCACACAGACATATGCTGAACCGCT
Organism: Sinocyclocheilus anshuiensis; assembly: GCF_001515605.1. Lineage (NCBI taxonomy): Eukaryota > Metazoa > Chordata > Actinopteri > Cypriniformes > Cyprinidae > Sinocyclocheilus > Sinocyclocheilus anshuiensis. The sequence continues at coordinate 480,427 of NW_015554266.1, read as the reverse complement.
GCTGTTGTTGTTTTGCGCTGGTGCTGTTTAATCAGTGATGGAGAAAGGAAATATTTGATTTGATAAATGTTGTGTTTACCCGGTCCTTCGTCTTGCAGATAAATGTAACTTCCTTAAAGTGTTAGAACAAGCATCTTTCTTTCCTCTCATTTACAGCTGATGGGTGGCGTTTCTGTTATACAGACCCCAGGTATAATTATTCCACTAGTTTATTAGTTCATGTTGGATGTGTACTATTACTTAAAGACATAGTTCAGCAAAAAAAATGTCAATTCTGTCATTATTTACTCACTCGTGTTGTCCCTAACCTGCACTGAAAAAAATTGTGTAGAAACTATTTTCACTCAGAAATTGCTAGTAAATTTTACAATTACAAAGAAATGTCAAGTAACACTATAAATTGAAGTGAAGACACTTTTTTTTCAGTATTTTCTTGTAAGACATACTCCACAACTTTGGAAAAAAATAATTTTTTTTACAGTGTGTATGACTTTTTTTAGTCTGTAAAATGCAAAAGAACATACTTTTAGTTGTAACTGTTTTTGTCCATACCAGCGAAAGTCAATGAGGTCAAAAACAGCATGACCCCTTTGACTCTCATTGTCTTGGCAGACATACAATATCCCTTTATGTTGCACTTATACATACTGTGCACTGTAAAAAAAAAAACAAGCTGTGAAAACATGACAGTTTACGGCAACCAGCTTCAGGACAGTTTTGAGTTTAATCAACTTGAAGATCAATTAGTTTTACGAACCTAATAAATTCAAGTTGTGTGTATTTTCAATAAACACGACATATTAAGTTCATCAAACTTACATTTTTAAGTTCAGTTGACCAGAAACAGAGATTTTTTTTTTTTAGGACTTTTTAGAGTTTAATTGATTTTTACAAACTTACATTTGATGTTTACGTTCAACCAACCTAACAAATAAAGAAGTGTCAATTCAACATGCATTATTTATTAAATGCTGTTCAATAAAATTACAATATTAGTCCTCTAAAGAAATCTTCAAATATGCAGAACAGCCACAACCATTAACACCGACAATGCCATAGTATCAATAAGTGTAAATACATTTTAAAAATCTTAAAATTCTCTCATTTCATTCTCAACAAATAATGACAGCATGATGAAAATCCCTTTGCTCACAAACTGTGTCGCAGTATGGCTTTAGCTTTTTCTAATAACCTAAAATGGGTAAATATTAAATTAAAATTTTAGATAAAATAATACAAAATGCCTGCATTCACAAAGCAAATTACAAAGCAACCATGCTGGCACTGTGGACATCTGAGATGGTCTAAATTTCAGCATTCATATCCATGCCAAAGTTTGAAGCGCCCTAAAAAAAACTTACAGTCCCAAAGGAACTACAAGTAAATCATGACTTTTTTTTTGCACTGTTTTTATGACAATGCAAGCCACATGAATCTGTAAGTAGAGATATGCATGTTTCATTTCAGCTGCATGGAGGTTCTCTCCACTGACACTTTGCATTAGACATGCCAGACACAGCAAAGTCGATGCTAAAAACAAGTCGGCATGCAAACCCTACACCAGCTCAGCTGACCTTTCACCCCACCAGATCACCCTAGACAAACTACACCTTTACATTCTTCATACTGACCTAAACGGTCGCAGCAGCCTGGAACGTCCTTCATAAACGAGATGTGTCAGGGTGATTTGGGCAGCACAGAGAGAGGGCTGGTAGATATGCAGATATGTGTTGTCAGCTTTGCCCTCCAGGGGAACCGTGGCTTGTCCATTCGATGGAGCTCCTCTCCCCTGCTGGGCTGATCCCAGATCAGGCCGCTACAACCACAGAGACCTCCTGGCCCTGTTCAGACATGACACACCACCTCCACACACTACACGCTCCGTGTGCTGGGAAGGAGGTCACACACAAACATACACCAGTGTGTGTGTGTGTGTGTGTGTGTGTGCATGCGTTTAAGTCGTAGTGGCAGTTAAACACAGTGTAATGGTCAGAGAGGGTGATACTGATCTGATACTACAGGGCGATACCTCTGACAGGAAGTATGACCTCTGACACTTACAGCAAAAGGACGACCTACCTCTTTTCATCCTGTCTTTTTATTTAGATTAATTAGAATGTGGAGAGGCCGAATTCATTGAACAAAGGAAGGTACAAAGAGAGAGAGGAAAGGATAAAGAAATAACAGTTTAGCAATCAATTCTGTAACATACGCAAACTGAAGTCTGAACTGAACTGATGCAAATTTGGTTGTAAGTTACTATAGTCTTATTATGTGTTATAAAATTCTTCAGAAAATACCAAATCCATCAATCTTTTTCTTATTATATATATTGTGTTACTCCATAAAAAATAACTAATTACATTACTTTAGTTACTTTTTATAGAAAGTAATGTATTACGTTACTTTTGTGTTACTTTTGGTAACCTGAGCTAGGGCTTGCTTATATGTTGTTCAATACCAACTTAATAACAAAAACACCCAAAAGTTATATTTTTGGCAACTGTAAAGGCCCTTTCACAGAGAAATTAATAAGCATCAGGCTGAAGGAAGTACCTCTTCACTTCACTCCAATTTCTCTCAACACAGGGACAGGTGTCAATGAATCAAAGGGAAAACAAAGTAACTTGTGCTGCTTATTGGGAAAAGTAACTGAGATTAGATAGATAGATAGATAGATAGATAGATAGATAGATAGAATAGATAGATAGATAGATAGATAGATAGATAGATAGATAGATAGATAGAATTGTCCATAATTTTATAATAATATTATTTTAGAATTTATAATATTTTATTGTCCATTAGTGAAAATATGTCTGATGGCTTATTCAGGCCATTATTCAGGCTTATTATCATTCATTCAGGGGTTAAAAAGTGATGCTTTCCTGAGCTACCTGAGGATCAAAAGCGTTGTTCTCATGATATATTGAAAAAATAAAAAATAAAAATAAAATATTCCTCTTCATATTTCCTATTTTGAGAATATATTGATACAAATCTTTCAAATCTTGAGCTTAGTTTCTGGCACAATGTATTAAAAAACCCAAAATACTCTTCAACTGGATCACACGTATATCAAGGTAATTTATTTCCACTTTATTCTGTGGATAGATTCAGAAACTATATTTGGCAACAGTGCTTTCCATATCAAAGTAAATTCAACTCAACTTCTCCGACATAATAAAGTACAAAGTTTTAAAGGCAACCTTCCACTGTCCCAAATTATACAAGAACATAGTAGATGGGTTTACAAAACAATGCATATTATCTCTACCTAGCAAAGTAGAGGGAATTTTTTATTCTCTTTTGACTAAAAGGCGTTGAAGTTTATTCAACTTTATTAAAATGCATATACAGTATGATCACAAAGTGTGTTTAGCAAATCTCAACTGCTTGATTATATTGTCATAAAATGTAAGCTATATTATCGCACAGCTCTATATGTATATAAGTACATCAAACTTTACCTGCATACATTCAGTATACTCACATGAGCAATATATTTTATATATCAAATCTTAGCTGTTTGATTGTTTACAGTGTATCATTGCAAAATATGAACTATATTTTCACTAATGCTAATGTAAGGTATGCACATTTTAATATATTATAAACAATAACATCATGATATTCTGTAAAGCTGCCTTGAAACAATGTGTATAGCGAAGTGTTATACAAATAAAATTGACTTGAATTCCATCTGTTATATATATATATATATATATATTGTGTTTTGAAATTAGCATATATGCAAAAATAGATCATTACGAATGAATTGTTTATACTGAAGCAGTTCAAGATATTGGTTTGGGTTAAACACAATATTGCCGTTCCATCAAAAACAGGTCTTCAGGTCCCCCTTAACAGATCAGCATGCTCCAGCGTTAGTGGTCTGCTGGCCCTCCGAGCGGAGCCGTGCATGTGGGGGTGTGGAGGAGCAGGTTTCCCACAGCTGGGCCGCTCTATCAGCTCTTTTAAGGCACTCCTTGGGGACCTACAATTCCTCCTAGACTCTGACATGTACACCGCTTGTCATATGGTCCAATTTGGTCAATACGGTCACACTGCTGCTGCGTTACAATAGATTAACCAGACGCTCCGAAAACAGAACAATATTTGGCTTTGTGAGTAAAATGTTGATATGCATGTGGAGCGCGTCGGATAATGCGGTCACAGGCTCTCTGCGGTTTACAAGACTAATAATAAATATACGGCACTTTGCTCACACTGAAGAACTCCGCTTGTGATATTGAACTCCTTTATATATCCGCCGCTGACACTGAACGCACAGTTTAATAATGCATAATCCAGCTCTAGTGATTAATTACACAAAAAGAGGGCAGAAGTGTTTAGTCAGCAGAGGCTCTACAGAAAAGCCTGTCAATTAATATGTCATTTACACCCCATTCAGCCTCCAAATGCATGTTTAAATTTGATTAAAGCCTGTCTGTTTAAGTGCTACTTCCAATAAAGGCGGTGAAATGGGTGAAAAAGATTAGTGTCTGCTGCACAAAGCCAGTCCCCAAAGTGCTCTTTGACTCCTCTGTTGTCGCGGTTACAGCCTGGTCTGCATGGGGCCGATCTGATTGGAGGGCCCAGAGGGGAGGGGCCCCCGGTCACCAGGGCATTGTTAGCGCCATCAAAATGGCCTAAGAAGAATGGCTGATTATGCAGCTACATCCAGCGCCACTAACAGGGAGCGGATTTGAATTTCTAACACAGCAGATGTTTGCTGGGCTCCTCTGTCGAGTGGGCATATACTGTTATGCTAATTTCGCAGTGTTTCCCTTCAACCCCGGCCCAGAGTCATCAGAGCAAATGCACAGATCCCTCTGTCAAACTCATAATTGGGCATTATTGATATTAATTAACATTTTTTGCACCCCATCCCTGTTCCTTGACCTGGTATCTGTTGGTAAATCTAGTTACCGTGGGCCATTAGAGGCAACGAAATCCAAGGGACCTCATGCTAGTCACAAGCAATTTATCAGAAAGGAACACAGGCCAATTAGTGTGGCGTGGAGACAGATGTCTTGATTCGCTGCTGACTACTTTCTTATCACCATTATAAATTGCTAATAGGGCGTCGAGAGTGGCACGGTGGTCTGCTGGGGGCAGAAGCAGGCAGTCGGTGACATGCGAGAAAGTCAGTGACGAGACCGGCCCATCAGATGCTACTTACTATGGAGCCCTGTGATGTCACAGCTGATCGTGCTCCGCCGCAAGTCAATCAAACTAATGAGGCCCACAGCATTCCACCAAGGGTTACGCGACAAAACAATACTGCGAAAAATCCTAAATCACAACAGTACTTGATATTGAATAGTCCGATCCATTATTCTCCAATAAGGGCCGACGCTTAAAGTTTTTATCGCCACAGATCAAGAGATCATAATAGGAGCATATTGACAGATATTTTTCTTGCAATGCTCCGAGGGACCGGCTGCAGCAGGAAAATATATCAGAAGCCTTATCATCAGTGCTGGGATCTCCGGTGTAAAATCGATAGTGAAGCATAGAAGGCTGGAGTTTTCACCGCTCCTCTCCGTCATTTAAAAAGACTGCAGAGGTCCCCGGGGACTTAGTAACTTAGCAACCATGCCGTTTCTGCGATTAAGTATAGAGTACCATAATGCCATTGTTGTTTCCGCAGCCTTTTGTTGCAAATATTGACGCAAGAAGATGAAATGGTTCGAGGATCACCTCTTAGCCTCGTTTACCTGTGCTCTCCTGAAGCCAGCTCTACTCGAGGACCGTCGGTCCATCAGTGAAGTGACAAGCAATCACATCTCAGCTGTCCTCTAGAGTCCCTGCATGATTATGTGCATTAGCTGCGACAGCACCATACAGCTAAAAAGATGAAAAGAGCAACCTTGATCTCAACATAAACAGAAGCCACACATGAAAAGGTGTGATTTGTTTGTTAGGGCTGCACAATCAATTGAATAAACAATCAAGGTCATGAATAAAGCTGCCACGATTAACTAATTGCAAATTTGCAGAAAAAAAGGCTTTGCATGAAAACAACCACAGACATCATCTGACCCTCAAAAGACAAAATTAAGATTTAGTCGACAAGTAATTATTGGATTCACTAGATGTTGCGCAGAGCACTTGCGATGTAGATGGTGTAACAACCGATAAACAAAGCAAGCGAGCGATTCAACGACACAAAAATTGCATTAAACAAAGTGAATACTCGTCACTATAATTTCAAACTCATAATCATGCAGCCCTACAGTAATGTCAACAGATAAAGATTTAATCAGTGTCTGTAGTCTTTTCTCTTATATATTTAGAAGCTATAGATCCATAACGCTCTGCATTAAATTACTTTAAATGTTACTGTTTTAGGAACCATCACAGTCAGAACTACAGTTTCAGATCTACTAAGGTTATGACCACATTTTTGTTTACGACAGAAACATCATGCAGAAAAATTCATCAAAGAGTAGGCTACATCAGAGAAACCCTGACAAATGCGGTTCCGATCTTATTTGTGATGTTATTTTTCCTATATATATTCAAAACTTAGATCCATAACTGTCTATATGGATCGATTATTACTGTATATTATTACCATTTATCATTAATATCTATATTATTACAATTTTAAGAACTGTCATACTCAGAAATACAGTTTCAGATCTACTAATGACCATAGCGTTGTTTTTTGATGGAAAACATAAATGCAGAAAAATACATTGCAATGTAGACCACATCAGAGAAACCCTGACAAATGTGGTTCCGATTTATGAAAGTCTCATTTTTAGTGTTATTTTATCTTATATATTTAAAATGTATAGATCTGTAACTGTCCATATGAAACGATTATTATATTATTACCATTAATATCTATATTATTACTGTTTTAAGAATCCTCACACTCAGAACTACAGTTTCAGATTAAGATTATAGTAGCATATCTGTTTTTGAATAAAACATCATTAATTAATTGCAGAGTACACTGTCAGTGAAACCCTGATGAACATGCTTCAGATTTATCAGTCTTTTTTTGTAGCATTATTTTTCTCATATATTCAAAAGCTATAAATCCATAACTCTCTACATGAAACTATTATTATTACCATTTATCATTAATATCAATATCATTACCATTTTAAGAATCGTCAAACTCAGAACTACAGTTATCATTACTATCTGTATTATTACCGTTTTAAGAATCGTCAATCTCAGAACTACAGTTATCATTACTATCTGTATTATTACCGTTTTAAGAATCGTCATACTCAGAACTACAGTTATCATTACTATCTGTATTATTACCCTTTTAAAAATCGTCAAACTCAGAACTACAGTTATCATTACTATCTGTATTATTACCATTTTAAGAATCGTCAAACTCAGAACTACAGTTTCAGATCTAGTATAGGGTTATGGCCGCATGTTTGTTTTTGATTAAAACATTATTAATTCATGGCAGAGGCTGGACTACATCAGAAACCCTGATAAGCGTGGTTCGGATTTATCAAAGTCTCATTTGTGGCATTTAGCCTTGTCTCGACAGAACGGCTTGGCACGGTTGTGAACTCCCCTTGTGTCTGGTCCAGCGTACTGGAACTCCTCGACTGTGATTGTGTTTCTCTGCGAGACTTCTCCCATGAGACTCTCTCACAGAGCCCAATTACAACTTTCATCATCAATCATCAGCGTTATTTATTCAGTAAAATGAATTTCTAATTAATAACTGATGAGCATTATGGCCTTGAAGACTGTAAAGCTATTAATTATGCCGGGCCATAGGGAATAAGCCTGTAAAGCAGTACCTGGCGGATATTCTGTGCCATTAGTGTTACAGTAGCGAATGTTTACCTCCTCCAGGACTACAGTATTTAGCCTGTGCCCATTGAAGGATTATTGAGCTAATTAGATGTCTGTGACTGGCATATGTTTCCTCTTCAGTCGGAGCACCACTTTAATAATGAACTATAACTGCGGGACAATCCACTGCCTCCGATTTCTCATAACACCGAAGTGCCAGGCCCAAGGGAAATGTTTAGCCCGCAATAAAAGAGGATGTTTTAGACTTCCATTGTCTTTTGAGCGGTTAGCTCATTTTTACAGTGAAGATGGCTCTTTGTGCTGCCACATTACGTGTCAAGGCCACAAGTGATGGGCGCGTAGTGTTTTTACTAGGCGCCGGTTACCTGAGCACCGGCCTTGTGGATAACTGATCGTATAAGAGGTGAAATGAGCGCAGCATTGAGGAGTTGTGTTGTGGTCTCAGTTCATCAGCTACCTCTTCACCCAGAGCAGCGGTCCATGCCCAGCTCAGCAGTAATGATGACTTACAGACTGTTTTCAGACACCCCAGCATTTTTGTTGGTGAAAAAAACATAAAAGTGAACCTAACAACAAAACATTATGAGCTGTATGCAAGCATTCCTCAAATTAAGGAATATAGCAGATGTGCTGGCACATGGAAAATTACTTTATTCAGCAAAGGACCAAACAGCTTAAGTATTTTGTGGTGGTTTTCAAGGAATAGTTTGCTCATACGAAACAATTCTGTCATCATTGCTCACCCTCATGTTGTTTCAAACCCATGTGACTGACTTACTTCCACTGAGCACAAAAGGAGAAATTTTGAAGAATTTTCATGCAGCTCATTCCCATTCAACTAGTGATAGGGGTTGTCAAGACTGCAAGATGAAAATGCAACACAAAAGCACTATAGAAGCACTATGATAAAAACCATCCACTACAGTCCAAGGAAGTCATTTATAAAGATGTGCACGGAATGATCCTAAATGTGAATGACAATTTCTGAAATGTTCCTACTGTATGAGTGATTTCTAAAACGAACATCCATAAGCACCAAAAATGTTCCTACATTATATATATATAAATATATATATATATACACATATATTACCATATATTATTTATTATGTATTTATTTATATTTTTTACAGGAAATCATATATAATTAATGAATTAATTTCAGTGCTGTAATTATCACAATGCAGTTGCTTATTAGTGCATTTAATAATATTAATGCATATTGTCTCTTTATCTTTACATTTTCATAAACAATGTTGGATTATTTTAATTACTGCTATATATGTGCGCACGCTCTTCAGTTGGCGTAGAACATTTTAACATCAGATTTTGCCTTTATAAATCTCTATTTGTTGCTCACTTGTGATGTTGGATCAAATCCATGGAACTGAAGAATCAAATCCAATTGTACGTGTGTTTTATAACACAACACAAGTCTTCTATAGCAAATACGATAGCTTTGTACGAAGAGCAGACTGAAATTTATGCCACGAGGCACTGAAAATTTCCCCGTCTGCTGTACAGTAGCTCTCAAATCTCATTTGAACATGACAAACAGCAACCGTTTTATAGTGTTTTTGGTCACTCTATTTTAGTGTTACAAGAAATGCAGAAAGCCATGGGTTTGGAGTAACTGACCTTTGGGTTTTTCATGATGATTTTCAAGTTTGGGCTGAACTGTTCCTTGCAACACCTTATGAAATGTTTTTATTCAGTGTAAAATTGTATCTTTGTGGGGTTAGTATGCAGAACCAGTCAGTGTCGGTGCTGACACGGGCAGGAAACTGATGGATATGCCCCCACATTTACCCTCAGAGTCTAAAGAATGCTACAGAATGCTTATGTACCCTGAATATTAAGGTGAATATGCAGATGAGAGTCCTAATTGAAAGCAGAGGATCAATACTGCACAGTCAGAGACAAGTTCTAACACCCACAGGAGTGAAAACACTCCTCTTTATCCTCAATCATGTGCCAGTCATTCATCTCTGGATTAACCTCACACCACCCTAAAAAATTAAGAGAGATAATTGTCTTGGCACAATACACCTCAGCATCCAGTAGAAAGAAATGAAAAACACAAGGCATGTCAAACTTTTGATGAAGAGCCATGAACAGATGTAATTCCTATATTTAGGAAATGAAAACCAGTCAAGCAGTGCTACAATTTAGTCATTGTTACAATTCAGCACAATTTCCGCATGTTTATGTCAAATTGTTTTTTTGCATATCTTTATCTCATCTTGTGCAAATCTATTGCGCTACAAACGGAGATGGATGGAGTCATGCATGGCTGTTTTAGGCATCTAGAACAAATACAATAAATGTACATGAGACTTATGCTGAATCGGAGCGCAGAGCTGTAATTTGCTCTCTTGGTTTGAGCTAGTTGTGTTTCTACAAGGCCCAATATTCACCACCACCATCACACAGACTGTGTTTATGTTTATGTCTGTGTGTGTGTGTGTGTGTGTGTGTAGAATGAGTTTTTTTGAGAAAGTAAAAATGCACAACGTTTACTGTAAGGGGTAGGTTTAGGGGTAGGGTTGGTGTAGGGCAATAGCACATACAGTTTGTACAGTATAAAAACCATTATGCCTATGGAATGTCCCCATAAAACATGGAAAACACAACATGTGTGTGTGTGTGTGTGTGTGTGACTGAAATCCGGTAATAGATTCTTACCTACATCACTGTATATGTCACTGTCTTCACTGAAGAAAGCTGTCTATTTTTGTGTTTATATAGGAACCACAGTGTAAGGAATACTGAACAGTACAGATGGTATTCTTTCTTCAGTCCAGGTTTGGAAAACAATAGAAAAGTTTGAAAGAAAGAAATGTTGAAAGACAGAACATCCAAACAGTAAATACTCCTGTGAATACTCCTGCAATATGCAGCAGGATCTTGTACAGACTTCCAGCACAGTTTTAAAACAATTGATGAACAGCACTTTGGGCTTGTACTCAGCTGTACATGCACTGAAACTGATTCTCTCGAATGGAAGTGTCCAGAAAAACAGGACAAGGGTTTCTTTCTTATTCTGTGCAGTCAACGCAAAGATCATTTTCCTTTTCATGGAATGGAAACAAAACAAAGCAGTTTTCTTGATGCTGCAGAAGATATCCAGATTTAAAATTTGTCAATGCATACATTCTTAATAACTTAACTTAAACACACTACCTTTTTATGCACAACAAGCCTATAACTTTTACAAGTAAATGTAACTAAATATATTGGAAGATAAATATATTGATAAATAAACATCATTTGTTCATACAAAAGTAATATCGACTGAAAAATGTAGTTGTTCAACTACTTAAAACTAATGAAACTGTAAATTATAATGGCTCTTTGCAACCCCCTGGAAGTTTACTGAGGCCCCGACATGAGAGTAGTAATTCGTAGTAGGCCTAGCAATTTGGTTAGAAAACAAGAAACTACACAAATTACACTCTAAAAAATGCTGGGTTAAATACAACCCAGTGCTGGGTAAAATAGGGACAAACCCAGCAATTGGGCTGTTTTGAAACATTTAACCCAACCGCTGGGTCAAAACAGCCCAATTGCTGGGTTTGTCCCTATTTAACCCAGCACTGGGTTGTATTTAACCCAGCATTTTTTAGAGTGTAGTACAACAGAAACACTGAAACACTTACCTGTGGTGGTAGTTGATCACTAGCTGCCAGTGCAGGTTCTCATTGCCTTCTTCGTCGATGGCAAACCGACATGAACTCATATTAGGATTCAGTTGATTGTAGGTAAATGCACTTCATCCACAGCTTTTTTTATTGTGTGTAAAAGCATCGCATAACTATGGAAGCCCGTTTCCGCCACTGAATAACAAATAAAAAAACGGTAATTGCAACTTTTTATCTCACAATTCTGATTTTTTTCACAGAATTGCGTGATATAAACTCACATTTGCCAGTTATAAAGTCAGAATTGCGAGATACAAACTCGCAATTGCGAGTTAAAGTCCAATTTTGAGGGGGGGGGGAATAGACTTGTATGTTCTCAGAAATGCGAGTTTATATCTCACAATTCTGAGAAAAAAAGTCAGAATTGTGAGTTTATATCTAGCAGTTCTGACTTTATTTCTCAGAATTGCGAGTTTATATCTCTCAATTATTACTTTTTAACTCGCAATTGTGAGTTTGTATCACGCAATTCTGAGAAAAAACGAATGATTCAGAATGAATCACGAACCAGTTCAGAACGTTGACGGGATTATTGAAAAAGAACTGATTCAAATCGATTCGATTCATTTGTGAATTCATTCAGAACTCTCGTTGAACTCGTAAATCTGAACCTCTCAGGAACACGTTAACGCAGCATAATTTCTTGTCGACCGATTCGTCAAACACAAACGCTACCTTGTGGTAGTTGTAGTGTTTATTTAGCAACAAGTGAAGAACTCCTTCAAAATTTGTTTTTGCAGTTCCCTCAAAAAAAATTATTTTGGGAAACTGTTCAGTTTATTTTAAAAAATCAATTTCATTTAACACCATTGTATTAGGTATCTCATTCAAACAGTTGCATAAACTGACTTATAATATTTTAACTCAATATTTTCATTTTGAAAGAACATGTTTCAATTAAGTAGGCCACAAATAAGATTTGATGCTTGTTCAGTTTACTTAAGTAAATGTAGTTCATCCAACACAATACTTTTCAACCACTTTACTTAATTCATTTGAGCTGAGTAGACTAAATGATTTTAGTTGTGTAACTAGGAACAGGAGTTCTCCTTCCCATAAGCCCTTTACACAGGGCTGGAAAGGGAGAGCAAATGTTGAAATAAAATGATATTTCACACATTTTTTTTAATCAAGATGATAAAATTGGGAGACTTGTTAATGTTTAATGTTTTTTTATGTTTGTATTTAAAAGAGTTTCTGTTTTTTGGGGGATTTGTGGTAAAGTGTAAAGTACGTGCTTGGGTTGAGGATCTGCTAACAAATATTAAAGTTGTTTTAGTAATTAGAAACAACTACTTTGGGCATGCCATGGATGTAACAAAACCATTTTATGGCTAACAATAAAAAAAAAAAAAAATTACAGAGTAAAGATTTGTGAAAGTTGTTCTTGTTAGATAACATTTGTAAAAAATTGTTCTATAATCACATTCATTAAATAAACTAATTATCTAAACGGGAAATAATAAATAATGTTCATTAAATGCAACATAACCCAGTTACGCGGAACTGTGTTGACGTAAAAAAAAAAGTGAAGTAAATACAATGCATCATTTTTTTTTTTTATGAACTTTTAAGTTTACAAACTACTTTTTCCTCTTTGAAACTGTCCCTTAAAGGGGGTCTTGTGAGATCTAACATTTTGTTCCCATCAATTTTGTTCCCAAACCATGGAAAAACACATATACACTTAGAACAACCTGATGCTTTACAGTTCTGCACTCAAAATATTGTGATTGATCTGTAGATTTGCTTTCTTGTTTTTATTTTAACTTCTATCCATTTAAGTGAAATAATCTATGGCAGCAATCTAGCAACAGACATTTTGGAAGATCTATTTGCAATCATTTCAGATGAAGCCCTGGCAGTTTGTCTTGGGAGAGGAGCAGAGTAAAGGATAATTGTCTGTAGTCCAGTAAAACCCAGCATAACTGCCACCACACTTGAGTGAGCTCACAGCCGGCAGATCCCAGGGCCTGGGGAAGATAGAGCAGTTAATGTTCCCTTTTATTTTCGAGGATGTGTCACTTGCACCTCAGATTTATACTACGATACAGCAATTTCGTCCAAACAGATGGATAATAGTGTCAATGAGAGGAGAAGAGAGAAGACGGCATTTCTTTTATCGAGTTTATCGCAGATTGTTTGGACTCTCTTTCCCTCTTAATCTCCCTAATCTCAGCGGCATTAAGCTTGATCATTTTTGTTCGAAGGAGCAGAACATGGCGGTAATGGCGTCCTAATAGCCAGCGCTGGGGACACAAATCCGGCGGCCCTGTTTTCTGCTGTGCCTCCATAAGCACCTCTGATTTATTGCTCTCTTTATGACAGAGAGGAAAATGATGTGCTGCAGGTATATATCAGCGCAGAAAAGGAAATTGAACGCAGATATCATCTTGTCAGATGGTTAATGCTCTTCCCCCTGTCACGATTTTAGCAAATGGCTGCAATATAACAAAGAGTGAAAAATTTAAGGGGATCTGAATACTTTCCGTACCCACTGTAAATATACCAAATATTTCATTCCTAATAGCACTCAGTATTTGAGGACAACATTCAAGATAATTTCTTGCATTATCAACAAACACTGGATTTAGAAACATGAGTTTTGCGTGAATTTTGCAGATAAAAAGTAAGGTGTGATTAAACGACAGTGATTACTGTAATCCCCGGTTTCACAGACAACGCTTAAGCCTATGCACCAATTTGGAGAATCCTGCAGAGGTAAAAAGAAGACAATTAACAATGACAGAGCGGTAATGGATGAGCCCATAAAATGAGGCTGCAGGATATTTTGTATGATTTCCACATGAGATAGAGCCACGGGTACATGCTAGCTACGCCGGCATTAACTCCGGGCCCCCTTCTCGCCCCCGTCGGTGGGGACGGCGTCTCTCTTTCTGAGTAAAAACAGACTGTATATCACTGGTGAAAGGGTCATGGGATGCAGTCGCTCTCCTCTGAAGGCACTGTATTGCAGATTGCTTCACGTGAAAGCTATGTAATTACCATAATTATCGAGCACTTGTGGGAATCAGTGGGTTTGGTAAGTCTGTTTGCCGTTACATCGATTTCCAATGGACGATCACCTAAAACATCAGCTCTCTGTAAATCCATGTGTCAGATGTTATGGGATGGATCTCGCATGAGGGCTAAATTATATGAAGGTCAGGCAGTATTTTAACTCACACTTTGAGACCGCTATAGACTACAAACTGCCGTATCATTTTAGTTCCTCCTCTTAAATCGGCTGTTCAACAGCTCTGCAATCTTGTTTTAATTCAATAATTTTTTTTTTTTTTGTTATGAACCCTATTTTGAACAGAAAAAACATGATGCAAGTCCTTCAGTAAGTCTTCTGTAAGAACCTAGTCGCCTATATATACAGTGGGTACGGAAAGTATTCAGACCTCTCAAGATGCACACCAGTAATGTGTTTTCTAAGGCACATTTATGAAAAATTACTTAAATGTCCTAATTAAACTATGGCCTAATCCTGGTTTATAGTCTAAGCCCTGTCTGTGAAGCCAGGCCTATATTTACTGCACTTCAGTGTCTTCAAAATTGTCTTTTTTTCTGAATCAAGGCTGGGACTACTCATAACTGGGGGCCAAATACAAGGGCGTGTCTACGTGGTGGCCAGGGGTGGCACCGGCCCCCCCTGAAATTTGGCTAGCCACTCCAGGTGCCCCCCTACCAGATATATTGCGATAGGCTTGTTTTTAGTAAATTTCTAACTGCATCTGGCAGTGGCGGATCCTGGCATGTGTAGGCAGCTGCCCGCTCCACCCTCTTTTGAGCCAGTGCCCCCGACTGGCCCCCCCATTTAAAATGCTCTATACACGCCACTGGCCAAATGCAAATTTGGAAGGGCCAAAATTTCCCACATTGGTCAGGACAGGACAAGCACCCACTGTTTTATCAGAACGGAAAGGTCAAGCTACTTTTACACGTGAATCGACAGCGTCAGTCATCTCTAAATATATAATGGTATGTTAAAGCACTCATAGACTGCGCATCTATGACCGTGAAAGATTGCAAGTGTCAGCGCTAAAGTAAAAGATGTGCCCTTTCAGAGGTGAAAAATGCTGAAGAGCATGCAGAGCGATGATAGGCCTGGCATTTCTCTGCGCCATGATGCATCTAAAAACGTTTTAGAAGAGTCTCCATTTGAGCTACAGCGAGGTTTAATGACTTTTCTGCTCCAGAGAAGCTTATTGTTCCTGTCTAACAATTTACGGCAGGCTCCAGTGCGCAGGGGATGGAGGGGGAATCGGCCCGCCTAAATGTGTTTTGTGATTTAAATGGTAATTCCATTCAAATCAACATATTTTTGGCACCTCATGACCTTTTCGTGAAATGAATTCACGCCGCTCAACTTTGTCTTGTGGCATTTAAGAATCACAGAGCCAAAAGCTAATTACCAGAATTCAACTGCTTGTGGAGCGTCTCGTCATTCGCACCGGATGCGATTCTTTAATTTGATTTTAATGTGTCCCTCACGCCTACGGGGGTATGATGACTTTGATAATGATACAGTTGTCATCATCCCACAGTGAACTCTAATACCGGGACATGTTAATTGCTTTTGTGACATTCAACTCATTATGGTCCGTATCATTCTTCAAAACTGCAAGGGTGTGAATTGCAACGAGCCCAACTCCAACCCACACTTAGTTTTTATCACAATGCCCCATTCAGGCTTCATATTAGGCGTCCGCGAGGAGACACATAACAAGTCTTCTTTTAAGAGGATTTTTGACGTGCTCACCCCAAAGGGCAGTAAATGGAAAAGTGACATGGCTCATGCTCTTGTCTGTTTAACTTATTCAGTTCCTCTGTTATATATATTCTGCCTGGAACAGCGGGGTTATTTTCCTCCAGGGTTCACAAGGCCAAGCTCTTTCATTTCAACAGAAAATTGTTTCTTAGGATTTCAATCTTTGGCTGCTCGATATGACAAAACACAATATCAAGAACACTTATGTTTCTTATCTGCCATATTTTCAGGGAATAAATAAAAGATCAGTATAAATCGGAGTCGAGAGATGTGCAGTTTGAGTCCGAGAGGGTAGTACTCCGAGAATCCACACATGCCGGTTTGGCCCGACAGGACCGGGTCGGAATTACCTTTGCTCAGCAAACCAGCGGCTCGTTTGTCATCCTTCAATTAGTAGGTCGCTGATGGCAGAAAACAGATGGAATCTCCTTCCAGAGTGGACAAACGGGCTGTATAAAGGAGAGCAGAAAATATGCATCCTTCGCTATCTTTTCTCTCCACCTATATAGGGATTCTCTATATAACATCTGCCAGCTGTGGTATAAAGTAGGCCTAAAATGAAAAGAGAGTGGACTAAAATAGAAGTAAGGTATTTTCTGTGAATGTGTGAGACTTCCGATTCATTAGCCACTATAGGTAAACAGAGCTGGGTAGATTACTTACAAAATGTAGTGCGTAACTGATTACATGATGAAAAATGTTGTTAGTAACTAATTTAGGTTACTCGTTTTAGGTAACCTAACCTTTAGGGTAAACACTTTTTAGTTTACTTTTTTTTTTTATAGAACTCATTTTAAACGTACAATTGAATATACCATATCGATATAAAAAAGCAAAGAGAAAGAAAATATATTCCATTTTTTGATATCAACATCATAAAATGCATTAATACACAAAACGGGCTCAATATATGAACTGCAGTGGGTAATAATAGCTAATAATTAATTAAATAATTAAAAAAAATGTCAAATAAAAATAATTTAAACTCTTGAACACTAAAAAAATATTTTATTTGTTTACCTGCATGTCAGTGTGGCCATTAACTGATATCAGAGAACTCTAATCATGTGAATGTGTTACCAAACTATTAAAGGGGTCATAGGATGCTACATGCACTTTTACAAGTTGTTTGAACTGAAATGTGTGTTGGCAGTGTGTGTACACAACCACCCTATAATGATAAAATCCACCCATTTTTTTTATTTTTTACTCAAATATTACCCCCTTTCTCAAACCGAGCCGATCTCAGATGCCTGTCTGTGTGACATCACACAGACAGGCCCCTCCCACGATAGTTTGATTGACAGTAGTGTTTCAGCACAGACTGGACTGGCGTCTTACCTTAGACCTGTCCTGAGGGAGCTGTCATCAGTCCACCATTGTTTCACCGCCGGAGCAGATGTAGACGAGAATGACTCCTAAGCGATCGAGGTGTTCAGTTGTTGGATGTAATAATGAACATAGCAGTCCTCATTTACTCCCGACATCTGATCTGCTGAAGACGCAGTGGACTACGTTTTGAAGGGAATGCGCCCCCGATCTGCCTAAATGCTTCTATGTTTGCGCGAATCATTCGTGATCCAGCTTCGCCTACAGAAGACGTGGAGATAAGGTTTTTTAATGAATCTTTGCAAATGGCCTTTCCTAATAATGTGCTAATTAGCCAGTTTCACGATTAATGCAGCTAAAGTAAACAGCTCGGAAGAGAGGGGCGGGATCAGCTCTGAGAGCGGCTCGGAAGAGAGGGGCGGGGTCAACAGAGCTCATTAACATTTAAAGGAAAATGCTACAAAATGGCTTGCTCTGAAAAGAGCTGTATT
Source organism: Sinocyclocheilus anshuiensis (assembly GCF_001515605.1). Taxonomy (NCBI): domain Eukaryota; kingdom Metazoa; phylum Chordata; class Actinopteri; order Cypriniformes; family Cyprinidae; genus Sinocyclocheilus; species Sinocyclocheilus anshuiensis. Next base: position 462,323 of record NW_015554266.1, on the reverse strand, counting down.
TGACAGGGTAAAAAAGGTGTTTTTACACAACCATTGAGAAATTGTAACCAAACTATATTACAGACTTTTCATTAAGACCCTAAAGAATCATATCAACTTGTGGAAAATGGGCATCCAATGACCCTTTTAACAGAATCAAGAGTTACTAAAGGTCACTGGATATGATGACAACAAAGTTTTTCACAGCTATTGAAGTTCAGTAACCAGAATAATTATCTGTTTCATACGTGGTTTAATCGCTTGAGAGGTGCTTTTTTCACCCAAATTCAGAAGCATGGTTTCCAAATTTATTTGCATGGCATTTGTGAATATAGTCAAAGCTAAATGGTATGACACACAGTAGGATTTTTAGAAAGGACATTTTAAAAGAGAGAGAGAGAATTAGGGAGAATCAAATTCTGAATGATTTTACTGCCATTGTGTGTAATAATCATGTAATCCATAAAAAAGTAACTGTAATCTGATTATGAGCATTTTTCAAATGTAATATTTAATTACAAGTATTTTTTTTTTTTTTTTACAATTGATTACATAATCCAGATTACATGTAATTAATTACTACCCAGCACTGTAGGTAAATAACAAGAAGAATAACAAAGTGCAGTAAATAGCAAAACTATTTGTGCTACAAACCTTTACAATTACAACAATGATATAAGAAATACCAGTTTGCAATATCAAGCTGCATTTTTTGCACAACTAAAAATAACTGGAAATTGATGAAATGGTTGCACCCGTTCTTACGTTAAAAAATAAGGTGGATAAGGTGAATCTCTTTAAAATCTGGTTGCTGTTGTTCTGAAACACAATGCATTTCCTTTCTTAATTTCACTTAACATCCATATAACTATGCTGTGTATTATACTTAACTGAACAGATGTATCAAGTAGGGAAGAGATGGCATTCAAAAAAAATGAGTTTGAACTACTGGAAATGTGAATCTTTCTATGAGAGAAAGTGAGGTGACTATCAAGATGGATTCATATCTAATCACTCCATCGACCTGAGAGAAATCCTCAATAAAAAAGAGATTGTGCCACAAACATGAAAAGGCGTCTTTGAGCGCCGAGCTCGCAAACTCTTTAAATGGATGGAAATTCAAAGCACACAAAATTATTTTACTGACAGTGCGCTACCAAAGATGTCAAACAAAATAAATGTCATCTCTCGCAGCGTGATGTAGTGAGGAGTTTGACTTCGAAATGAAACGCTCCACGTCTGGGGTGGGCTACTGAGCACCCACCTCACGAGTAATTCACCAACACTTGATTTACATCATATTTGCTGGGAAAGGTTCAAATGTCCTATTGACGGGTTATTTTTTCTGGAGCGCCAGGGTGCTGTCAGAGGTCAGAGAGAGGCGCAGTGTACGGGAATCAGGTGCCACTGTCCCGCTGACAGTGATGCATTGCTGTGCTCAGGGGGTCACGTATCTGTAAACATGCATTATAAAATCCCAAAGACAAATGTGAGAGACTGACCTGAGAGAAAGCGGCAGCGGGAACATGTGTGTGTGTCAAGGGGCAGAGATAGCGCTCTTGTTGCAAATGAAGAGGGTCAAGTAATCAAGCTCAGTTGGGCTTGTGTGTCACTCCCATTATCTAATACTGTCTGAAATGATCAATGAGCTGAAATAAAATGATCACAAGCTAAAATAGGCTCCCTAATGAAAATGGACTGTGTTTTAACACATTCTGCTCAATGTCTCTCCGTGTCAGAGCAGATGGACCACGAGCAGGGCGATGCCGCAGGCCGCTAACAGCCTATTTCAGCCGAGCACACAGATGCTCTCTCACGCTCACTTGAGCAGGGTCACTTAACCATTCAAGTGGCATATCCACTGACCGGCAATCTCTCGACACAAATAACACTAGCTACGACCAATAACTACACATCTCTACCTGCAGAACCATGACACCTTCACTCTCAAGCCCAGAAAATAACAGATTTAGAAAAAGAAAAGAAAGTGACATTTTTAAGCTGTTATATCAGTGCCAAAGAACATGTGATTTTATTTTACATGGGACGGGTCACTGCGGAATAGATGGGTCCCAAAAGGCCTACTACAATGGCATCAATACCTGAAAGCTTGTGTGATGCTGCATTCAAAAATAAATACATATATATATATATATAAATATCCTGATGTATCTGCCTTAAAGAACTCTGCATCTCAACAACGGGATACTGTTTTAAAAACTTTATTTCTCAAACCTTGTAGACAACATAAAACAGCACTATATTTTCGCACATAATTCTATGCTTGATAATCATTAGACAATATATCTGCTTTTCTTCAATATTGAAGCAGGTCAAACATAAAGGCACATAAGGCTGAGAACACTGAAGGGCTGTTTTTATGCCATAATAAATAGCCAGACATTCCTATGGCAGTACCTGAACAGACATGTAAACATGGGCGCAATCTCTCGTGGCACAGCACCTAACGTATGCTACACTTCAAAAACAGGCACTGAGAGGATATAAATATTATAAATATACTTTTGAACAGGACATTTTTGCATTATTGCATATTTTAAATACATTTTTTTTTAAATACATTGTCACAAAACAGTGCTTATATGGAGAATGAAATGAAATGTATGTCAATAGCTGCTTGTCTTGCCAAATAAGAGAATAACAGAGTTATGTGCTGAAACTTCTGCAAAGTTTAACTTCTACATACAGGTTCTATTGTAAACAAAGACACAATGTATGAATATTAAACTCCGCAATGTAACTAATTATTGAATATTCACAGCTCTAATTGGTAGTTTTACAAAGAAAAAAAAAAGCCCCCACAACAATCCCTTTGACCACTGAACTATTTCATAGACTTATTAATCTATGAAATAACACTGCAATTATACTGTGTAGATATTAAAAGGAAACAAATAAACTAAAGGTAAAGAACATGAAAATCAAACCCACACACACACATACACACGCAAGATGAACAGACAGGTTTATATTGGCAAATTCTCTCTCGCTCTATTCCACTTCCATGGCGGACACATCATGTTCGCCGTCTGATTTGTCAGGGAGGCCGGTCTGGGGATCTGCATCTACTGGCTTCTTTTCTTCTGAGAGGCTATCTTCTGCTTGCTGCTCTCCAGGTTCTGCTTTCACATGCCCTGGACTGGCTGCTTTACCCTCTAATGAACAAACAAAACAAGTGCTTGTTAGCAAGATTTCTATTTCACTGCAAAAAGATATATAATTGGCATGTAATTGGAATTTGATGCAAAAAATACAACATTGCTAGATCTAAATTTGGTGCATCATTATTTATACCACCATTAATACCCTAAAAGTGCTCAAAGTTAAAACAAGGCATTATAGACATAACAGTATGACTTTCTGTAAAGCTGCTTTGCATCCGTGTGTACTGTGAAAAGCGCTACACATATAAGTTTGATTTTCTTTTGTTTTAAAATGATCTACGTAAACCTAGCTTAACCTAACAGTCACAACTCAGCTTCATCCACATCCACCCAGACCATTTACTCAAACTAAACTGCAAAAGAGCCTCGATCAGAAACGGGTTATGATGACAACCATTTGCAAATGATGAGAGTCAGAGAGATCAGAGAGAAGGTGGTAAACAGTCATGTAAAATTAAATTACATATATTTTTTTGCATTTATTTGCTCAAAATAAGACCACAAATCAATGTAAAAAAATAAATAAAAACCCTTACTGACCTCAAACATTTGAATAATGTAGAATAAGGGACTATAGACAGTCAGCCAATTATTAAATCATAAATAAAGGCCAGATTTTCCAGAATGTACAAAGTGCAAAATTACAATACTAAAAATACCATTCATAAAATGACAAAACTATTCACTACAAACCAGCAACCATACTAAAAGAAAAAAAAAAATTCAAAAGAAAATTTTACATTTCTAAAAAAAAAAAAAAAGAATTTCAAAAATGAAGATGCATAATTTAAACAGAGCACACACTCGATGTATCATCAGTCATCACTTGCTATTGGCTGAGCACATCATAACAGAAGAGAGAGCAAAACAGTGTGTGTGTGGCAGGTACAGACACAGGGTAAAGCCCTACTAACTAGGCAGCACAGTGGGGTGGAATATAAGACTCTAAAGCCTTTAATCACCTCACAGATCTGCTCTCAGCACATCAGCAAATGTCCTCTCAGAGGGCACGAGCAGCAGGGACACACACACACACACACACACACACACACACACACACACACACACACACACGTCTCATCTCACAATAAACCTGCAGTAAACAAACCCACCCCTTCAAAAATCCTCCTTTAATACTGCGCACAAGCCCTCACACTCCTCAGAATATCAGGAGCATCTAAACATCGTCTCCTCCTGCTGCTCAGGTGAACTCTGGTGGAGATCTGGTACCTGGGGCAGGTGGAGAGCTAGACAGGTCTGTCTCCACGGCAACAGCAGGGGGGTCTTGGCTCATCTTGGTTGCTGCAGTGAATTCTGGGAGACGCGGGGCCTGGGGACGTGTCTTCCGGGCCGGGTTCAGGAAATAACAGTAGGCACATCTGAACGCTAAAACACAAACAATAAAAAACAAACTCATCTCATCTGAATGATCCTCAGACATATGAATATGAAAATAAACATGTAGCACATTAATAATGATCTGTGAATGCATCAGAGAGACATTCACACTTGTTTACATTCAAAAAAAGTCCTCTTCTGATTTAAAGAGCTCAGTGACATACTGAACAGTTAAACGTCGCTTAAAGTGCTGAATTTCCCTCTCAATCTTACCAATATATTCAAACTCCTCCTTTAAAGCCATGCCATTATGAGACAAACACTGCTGGCATATCAGAGCGTATCTGCAATAAAAAGAGAGAAATTATTTAACCGGAAAAGCTTAAATCATTGTGTTGGTTAAGTCTAAGGACGAAAGAAACCACATGGCATTAAAACTAGGGCTGAACGATTTTGGAAAATAATCTAATTGCGATTTTTTTTAACAATATTGCGATTGCGATTTAATTTGCAATTATTTTTTAAAGCTCTTTATTTTCTGTACCTGCCTGGGTCTGTGCGACTTCATCTATGGCTTTTCTCTTCCCTTTCACAAACCGATCCATCTCCCATTCTAAGTTACGTCCTTTGGCTGTTTACGGTTTTATTTCTTTTCTTTTTCTGCTGATGGCCCGCGCTCGACTTGAAGCAGCGCTGCTTAGACCGATGGGTGTGTCATCAAAGCACTGCGAGATCTATAAGAGAGCGGACGTCTCATGCTTTCTCTCGCCGTACTTTGATGTCATACACTCCGTACTTTGAAGTCAAAGACACCTCTTTACTCTCGCGTGTCACGTGACCGAGTGTAATCGCAGCCTCTGCGATTGAAAAATCGCATTTTCTCATATCGCGATATTATCGCAAATGCAATTAATCGTTCAGCCCTAATTAAAACCATATTCACACTCTTAACAGATGTTACTAGTCTGATAAACCTAGCTTAGCCTTCAAAGCTTCATCCACATCCACACAGACCATTTACTCAAACTAAACTGCAGAACAGCTGGTTCAGAAACCAGGGTTATGACGACACCACAAGCACATGATGAGAGTCAGAGAGAAGGTGCGAAACAGTCATGTGAAGTTAAATTAAATTACTTAAGATTTGCAAGATTTGTAATGAGATTACAAATCTTGCATGAAAAATTTAGAAAGTTTGGGGTGAGTAAGATTTTAAAAGTTTTAAAAATAATTTTAAAAAAGTCTTCTACGCCAACAAAAGGCTGCATTTATTATATAAAAAATTCAGTAAAAACAGTAACACTGTGAAATGTTTAAAATTTACACAACCACCTTCTATTATATTTTAAAATGTAATATATTTCTGTATTTCATGCCCGACAAAATGAAAATGTGATCGCTTTGGCAAGTACCAGTGCATGTTTTCTCAAGTTAGGCAATGCAGTATATTATTCATGCGTATAGCACAGAATGGGTAGGGAGAGATACACAACATTTCACATCACTGAGCAATAATATGTCTTTTATAATCCAACCCTGATAAAGAAAAACTGTGAAACAATGTTTTACTTGCAAATGTATCTCATTACAGAAGCTGAAATGCATTCCAAAATTTTCAGGTTTTCTTTTTGTTTTTTTAAAAACAATTTTATTTTGTTTTTAAATTTATTTAAAATGTAATTAAACTGATATTCATTCTCTGAGCTTGGCTGAACTGAAGTTGAACTTCTCTGTATTACATGGTGATCTTTCTTTTTCAGAAATCATATCACACCTTGATTTTGCTCAGTGTAAAGATATAAATCATGATTTCACAATAGACCATTCACCTGTTCTGAGGTCCATCACCCACTAGGTACTCTATGACCCTGTCCATGGCACCTCGCTCTCTGGGGAGGACGGGTCTGGCCGGGACAGCTTTTAATAACGACACTGATATGGACCTCCCTCCTCATGCCCGCTGTGATCCACACTCATAATTAATATAATTTAACATCAAGAGCGATCATAGCGAGAAGACTGGTCATTTCTGCCAGACTTGGCATAGTCAGGCATCCCTGCTGCTTACTCATTTACTGGCATATGGAGACGCCGCAGTGGACCAAGGTGCTTTTCACTTCCAATTTCTTCCTAAAGGTGTTTGCTTGAACAGAACCCAGAACTGTTTGCATAGAGCAAACCTTCCACGACTAACACAGCGGGGCCTGTGTCACCTGTCAGTCACTGCTAGCAGATGTTTGTAATCGACCAGGGATCAAAAAAAAAAAAAAGAGTGCTCTCCATCCATAAGATACAGTTAAAACACAGACGACGACTGCTCCGGTGTTATTTTAGCATTAGATATACACCGATATAGCATTTATTAATATTTTGAATTAGCATTTACTTTTATATTTTTAGCTTTATTTATTTATAATTTTATGTGCATTTGTCATAGTTTTTTTATATTTCTATGTAGTTTTAATTTTATTTCAGCTTTGGTAATTGTAATACTTTAACTTGCAGTTAGTTGGCAAGGCAAAAATTTTGGTTTACCTTTTCATTTCACTTTATATCAGTTAGCAAAAATATTTTTATAAAAACAGACCGAAAGGGCTCTTATTTTAGTATTATTTATATATTAATATAGCATTTATACATTTTTGGAATTAGCATTTTTACATTTTCAAATGTAATTTTAATTTTAGTTTTAGTAATTTTACTAGTTAAATTCAATTAGTTTCCAAGGCAACATTTTTAATTTTAATAGTTTTAATGAACCATAACAACACTGGTTTCCTCAAGGTCTTCTTGACTGCTTATTTCTGATGCAATTCACAGACTCCACATTACTCTTCAGTCACTCTTCAAAATGTAAAATTTACAGCACATTTTCTCATAGTTTTGTTGTTTATATAAAAACCTTGGTTTGGTAAATGGAGGTCATTCAGCTATTAAGAAAATCCAAATGCTGTGAATAGTTCATGTACTGCAGAAATCAAACGTACAATGTATAATATTCAGGCGTTTCAAAAAAGGGGTAAGGTTCCTTTAACAACAAAGGAAATGAATACAGATCTGTGATGAAACACCACTAACAGCCCATCTATGACAAGCAAAGCCAATCAGAGGTTTAGTGAGGGACATGGGACTCACCCATCGCTTGGCCAGGCGTGCCAGCCGGGGTCCCAGGCCTCCTGATCAGACCATGTGGGGTTGAGGTAGACAGACCTTTTTCAGGCGGCCCTCCAGGGGCAGACAGTGGAGTAGGGGGGACTGCAGGGGCAGGGACAAGAGGTGGAAGTCCAGCAGGACGAGGGGACACATGCCGCTGACGCAGCTCTGAGAAGAAAATGACATGATTCTGACAATGAAATATGAAACCTGATAAGCTGAAGTCTACATTTGGGGTCGCTAACATAATTTAGTCACAAATAAAGTGATCTAGAAACAAGAAAAATGACTCAAATCATTTTGTTTCTACCACCATTCCTAAATTATAACACAGAAACCTACCGTTTAAAACCCAACTCACATGTTGCTGGTTAAAACTAATTTCCCTGCCCATGTGGCTTTTCTTTCATCAGTAAGAAAGTGTGTGTGTTGTGTGCTGTCACGGGAACACGGGAAGTCGTGGCCTAATGGTTAGAGAGTCGGACTCGTAAGTCTCGAGTCTCGTACCGGCAGGGATTGTAGGTGGGGGGGGGGGGAGTGAATGTACAGCGCTCTCTTCCACCTTCAATACCACGACTGAGGTGACCTTGAGCAAGGCACCGAACCCCCAACTGCTCCCCGGGCACCGCGGCATAAATGGCTGCCCACTGCGTGTTCACGGTGTGTGTGTGTGCACTTTGGATGGGTTAAATGCAGAGCACTAATTCCAAGTATGGGTCACCATACTTGGCCACATATCACTTTCACTTTCATATATTAATAAGAATGACATGTACATGGTTCAGCTGTGAGTTCATGTTAATTTTATAGGGGGAATACCTTGGCCTGGCCTTGGAGTTGCAGGTGGGCCAATGGGTTGAGCCTCTAACTCCTTCAGAGAAAACGAAACAAAAACATGAATATTTGCACATATGTAATAGATTAATTTGTAGATTTAATATTAAGGTACTTACAAGCTTTTTCTTAGAGTCTGGGTCAAACCGTTCCAGAATCAGCTTGGCATTTTTGTAGGTTTCAGTTTCCATGACCTGTTCAAGCTGTTTGAGAAAACATTACAATCACGTAATCACAATTACATCAAACGGTGATGCCAACTGACTAACATTAAATACTGAAAACATATATTGTCAGGAATTTCAAAAACCTTTTCGATTTATAAAGAATGCATCTGTCCAAGTCAAATGAAGGAGCTAGACCTGCTGCTTATATTTGGGTTTAAAAACAGAAAGAAACTCAACCCGTTTTCTCACCGTCTTCTGTTTAGTTTTATTTTAAAACTTAATTTCAGGGAAAGAGCAAATAGTGCTAATTATTTAACTTTAATGAATAGAATAATTACAAGCCCTACTGCGATAATGGGGAGTGTGAAAATCCATCAGCTGTAATTATTGAAAGTTATTAGACATGACAGTGGATGACAAGCAATTTCTCAGATTTATTTCCTCCCATCACTAAACACTATTAATTTAAAGACAAGTCGTTACCCAAGCACTTTACCAAGTAAAGTCTCTTTGCCAATTACCCGCTGTCTTCATTGATTTCAGATTATTTATTAGGAGCAGAAATGATCTTTCTCTCACTGACAGCAGAGGGGCACAATATGATGAAAGGAAAACAGGACGTTGTTGTGCTAACATTAGCATAGGGCTAACCAGCTCACAGGGGAAGAGGGAAGCACCCTGACTAGGTGAAATTCGCTCATATTAAAAGACCCTACCATATATGAGAAATATCAGAAAACAGATGCAAAGTAGGCCAAAATGAACTACACCAGGAAGTGACATTCAAAGAAAGACACTGCTACTGATTACTCACTATTTTCTTTTTGTCTGCTTTCAGCTCTTCTAATTTTTCATCTAAGATGCAAAAAATAAAAAGAACAGAAAAATGAATGCGTAGATATGATCAACACTACTGGGTCTACATAGTAGACTGACCTCATAATGAGAACAAATATAAAATTAAGTTCAAATCCAGATTTCGCTGCTGTTTACGGTTCGCAAGGAAATTCTTACTGTTTGTCTCCGTTCGTCTGTTGTATAAAACAATCAGCAGTTTCCTCAGCAGCCAAACTCTGCAGACAGGAAAAAAACTCATCACCATGGTATTTTTGATATTCATACACATCAAATAACTAGAAAATGTACACTGAATCAAAACCAAATGCATACATTTGACTATCCTTCTACTGGTCTGAATTCAAAGACTGAAAGTACTTACAACAGAGGAAATATCAAGAATGGTGATGCCACAATTAATTTTCCCATCATCTGCTCAGGGATGTACCACGTGTAGACGACTGTACAGGCTATCAAGTACAGCAGGGCTGAATACAACAGCAGTCTGTAAACCCATAACTTCAGCTGCTTCTGGTTCTTCTCTCTGTATTCCTCAAGGGCCTGGATATCCTGAGGGAGATCAATTAAAACACTCCATAAAACTCCATAAGGGCAGGGATTACATTTATTCATTTGGCAGATGCTTTTATCCAAAGCGACTTACAGTTAAAAAAACAACAACAAGCGATTCATCATAAGATGGCAATGAACATCAGAAGTTTTCAGTCATAGTTCAAAACATTAAAAGCTAGGAAAGGAAGCTATTAAGAAAAAATAAGGGCGTAAAAAAGTGAAAGAAATAGATTTCTTTCTCTTTTTTTTGAATTAGTAAGTTGCATTCAAATAGCAGGATAAAAACTGCTTAGATATGGAGTATCATTCATATTTAATTACATTTTTACCAAAATTACAACAAGAAAAAGCACGTTATGTGTTTGTCTTTAAAATTGTACCTAGTATTGAATAGGAAAATAGTATTGGAAAAGTTGTGTTGTCTAAATACCTAAACCAGAACTTGAGAGACTGGCTCTGATCAGAACCTGCAAAACTTTAATTTAACTGCGCACTGATCTAATCTTGTCATGATACGAATCAGGTCAAACGTGTTTAAATCTCATGTCTTTGACTTCTAAACGGTAAACGTACAAACAAGTTTTTTGTACAATACTCAGCCAAGCTCTAAGATATGGCAATTGAACAGACCTCTCTTAATGAGGTGTTACTACATTGCCTCCATCCTAAAATATCTAATGCCAGTTACACAGTGCCTGTACTGTGGCAGACTTGTGTGTCTGTCTGTAACCTTGTGTTATTCTATGAGCCACAACTGAACCTAAAAATAAATAAAACAAGTCACCTTCAAAAAAATGTGTAAATATACCTGCACTGTAATTAAGACCAGTTCAAGTATTTCCATGGCCTAACTGCATAAGGACACCATCAATGTCAGGAAAGTATAACAGACTGAATGGGTGATGTCAGGAATGGTTGAAAGGCCTATTGCAGTTTTATACCTTATCAAGACCCTCCAAGACCTCCACAGTGGTTGGCTTTGCCTGTGGATGGATACAGTACAGTTGGCAACAATAAAGCAAGCTCTCACCAAGAATAAAGCAATCTTTGCACAGCTGAAATTGGTAGGAGGTACAAAAGGTACAACAATTGTGAAGTTTCTCTATTTAGATTTCTGTATACCTCTCAGCATGTTATATCAAATCACACTTTTAATAGTGAGACCTTTGAAAGAATAATTCACCCAAAAATTAAAATCTGCTGTAAATTTACTAACCATCATGCCATCCAAGATTAGCATTATATCACTTGCTCAGCAATGTATCCTCTGCAGTGAATGGGTGCCGTCAGAATGAGAGTCCAAACAGCTGATAATAACTTCTTGTGAAGATCAAGCATCAAAAGCAGTCCATAAAATATATAATCAAATATGTCCGTGGATTTTGATGCAGGATGTGATTTTGATGGACATTTTCACTGGAGGAAGCGTTATTATGGATTGCGGACTTCTATTTTGGCCACAAGCGACAGTTTAAAGTTAAAACACCTTAACATAATAGATTTGTTTCTTACAAACATGCAGTTTTTCCCTTCACAAGATTACTTGGATTACTTGTGGATTATTGTGATGTTTTTAATCAGCTGTTTGGACTCTCATTCTGACAGCACCCATTCACTGCAGAGGATCCATTGCTGAGCATTGAGCAAGTGATGCAATGCTACATTTCTACAAATCTGATGAAGAAAAACTCATCTACATCTTGGACGGCCTGAGGGTGAGTACAATTTCAGCTAGTTATCATTTTTGGGTGAACTGTCCCTTTAAAGCTTTGTAGCAGTCCATATATCTGTGTGGCATTTCGATCAAACCACATTAAAATCAAATTGCAGACCTTAACATTAATATTGGATGCAGCCTAAGTGTACATCTTTGAGTGACTGAAGCACATTTACCCTCCACCGAGACAGCACAGCCCCCATCTTGTGAGGGCAGTCCTTCTCTCTAAGCCTGGGCTCTGTTACTCTTGTTACTCCACGCCGAAGCCAGACACCTGCTCACAATAAAGACAACAGTTTCTTTCAGCAATAACAATATTTAAGTAACAAACAAGATCATGATAGATGTGTTTCCACTTGAGATAACATGGATTATAACCTCTGCAGGCTTTCATTTACAGTATTTAAATGCTTAAGTCACACTTGTAAGAAGTGTGTATATCTTCAAAACCACATTTATGTTTCTAATCCATTTAATTTTTAGTCAATGTATTTAGTCGCTTCTCAAGTTCACACAGGTGTCCTAGCAGAGGAACCACGGGTGTAGACAATCACATTAACTAGCAGCATGTCTTAATTTCAACAGTGTATCTACTGCTTAGTCATTTCAAACCACACAAACTTCTTTTCAAGAGTGTATCTGTGCCATCTTTCTTCACATCAAATACCTCTTCGTTTTCTGTTGCAGTGGCATTAAGAAACTGTGGCTCATGCAGGCTTAGATGCATCAGATCGGTGATATCAAATATCACCACAGCTCACACAAAATCTGGAGGCTCTGAAAAGTAATAAGACACTCCTCTATTTTAAACCAGAGTCCTCGAGAGCTCAGACAGAGGGGCCCTTCAACCACACAGACTGGTTTGAGAGTGAATGAAACTGGTGGGAAAACTGCGAGGAGCAGCAATGAAAGCCCCTTTATTTATAACTTCATTCAGCCTCACCCGTTCAACTTGAGACTAATGCGTTTTAAGAACAGAAAACAAAATCAAGCTCTTATATCTCAGGAAAATCAGGTTGACTGTGAAGCTTTAAAAACTACCTTTTAAAACAGATATACTTGTAACTAGTTGAGTTTTTACTATCTCTGTTTCTAGTTTCGATATGTTAGCTGAAACATTGCGCTTTAAATGTGTTATTAAAGAATAAACTCGACGACTGATGATATTTCCGAAAACTACAATAGCAGGAATCCTTTAATTTTTATATGCAGATTTAAAAAGCATCAGCTTAGACTCGTTGCTGTCAGCTGATACAGCGGCCATTATTAGACGAAATGCTGTGCTCTCTTTCATGCAGCTTTCTTGTGCATAAACACGCCGAACCCTGTCATAACGAAACATAATTTAGGATTCCTCACCCGTGAATAAGATATCCAGACGAGACTTGCCTTATGCTTCCTCTGCTTCAGCGGTCTACGTCGTCAAACTGCTCCCACAAGCCCGCGCGGCACGGAGTCGGACCTCCTTCCTTCACCGTTCTGCCACGTGATCAAGCACTTTCTCTCTCTCTCAAAGCGCGGGAAAATAGAACGAACGTTGCGCCGTTCTTCCTTAGAGTTCACCTCAGCACGGAAACAAGTGGCTTATTGCAAAAATACATATAATACTGCAAATAATACTATAATAGATAATACAAATTATGTTGCTGATCTTGCTGTTACTGTATTTGTGAACAAAAGTCGTGTAAAAATGAACTAAAAGCGTTATTCTATACAACTTTTAGGCTATTTAA